>NW_019729903.1:798042-799649 GCF_002891405.2 Cryptotermes secundus | reverse complement strand
TTCATCTTACTCTTCTCTTTTGCACTACATGTTTCAGCACTAATGTGCCATCTTCAGGTGCGTTTTCTCTATGCACGTCTAACTACTGCATTGCATGCCCTGATGTCTTCATATTAAAATGACTAAAATATACATTCGTCATGTATAATAATATATTTTAAATATTAAAACTTTCCAGTAGTATAACACACGCAGTCACAGGAGCAAGACACAACACAGAGCACAATACACACATGAATGTAGGAAGAGTGCTCCCATAGAGGAGGATTGGCGTGACTCGCGTATTTGAGATACGACGTAAGGATGACGAGTCCTGAAAAGTTTTAATATTTAAAATCTATTATTATACATGACGAATATATATTTTAGTCATTTTAATATGAAGACATCAGGGCATGCAATGCAATAGTTAGACGTGCATAGAGAAAACGCACCTGAAGATGGCACATTAGTGCTGAAACATGTAGTGCAAAAGAGAAGAGTAAGGTGAAAAAGTGTATGCACTGTAAGACGGTTAGCATAAATCATGGACATGAGTCAGTGCAACAGGACGCTAAAATATAACATTGAAAATCAGTAAATCTTTGTAATCAGAACAAGTTGTTTTAAGATCAGATGGGCATTATCTTGATGTAAAGTCATTTCCTTTTCCTTCTTTGTCACGAAATCTTATTCCACCACGCCATTTTGTGCACGCAGAGCAGAAGCCGCGGGCTGACTCACTGTTCTGCCCACACGAGCTAGAACCGGTGTCGATCACCAGTTTGAGCTTTCTTCTTGTTGAGAAATGGCCAACACATCCACTCCTTTATCCTGTCCAACGGCTTTTTAAAGTCACCACTGTAACGGGCGTGCCTACACTTTGCAGACATACAGAGCATTCTTTTAGTTGCAAACTAACTGGGTCCCTTGTCGCCACAACATGGCGCGTCCTCAGGCTGCGGATGGAGGAGACGGCCTCCAGATATGGAGGGAAGCAGTCATGGTATGCCGACAAGGGGTGGTCCTTCAGGTTGGGTGTTGGACGTGAGGCTAACAGCTGTACTACTGTACAGCTACTAACTGTAAATAAATACAATTACGAAATGTAACCGAGGGCCACGAACTTTGACGGGTTTTCTTGAAGATTCCAAACACAAGAAAATGGACACTAGATTTGGCCTTGGAGAAATAAGATGAGATGATACGGACTGGATTCATCTGGCTTAGGACAGGGACCATCGGCAGGCTCTTGTGAACATTGTAATGAAACTTCGGGGTTCATAAGATGCTGAGAAGTTCTTGAGTAGGTGGCTAACTGTTGGCTTCTCAAGAAAGATTCGTCTCTATATAATTAGTTAGTTATTAGCTAGTACCCGTTCTTTCCTCGGATTTCTCCTAAAATAAACTGTACAGGAATTCCTCGCCAACCGTGGATTTCATATATCCTGGGGTCCAGTTAAATTCAGATTTACCAACCGCACAGTTTGGTTTTAGGGAACTAAACTACTGGATGAATGGACGAGGAACTTGGATTCGATTCGTTTGGTTCCCTTCAGGGAAAGAGATTTTCCTCCCCCCATAACGTTCAGACCTGGTGTAGGCCCCACCCAGTCTCCTATCAAATG
>NW_019729903.1:763457-797994 GCF_002891405.2 Cryptotermes secundus | reverse complement strand
GACGAGTTTAGGAATGCGTGAAGCCATGCGTCCATGCGCCGCATATCATCATGGCATGAGAGTGAAGCACGGAGTCTACTTTATTCTTTAATTCTATATCCCGTTTATGGAAATTAATGTTTTGTGTAATGTGACGCCGTGTAATCTGGTAGATTATTATTAATTTTTCGGATGTACCAATTACCTTCAATTTCAGGTTAAAATGGAGCCGGAAGTATTATCCGAGATGTTTGTAATGATTTACCGGAGTACACGGCATCATATCCTCACAGTCATTGCCGTGAGTTGCTGTTGAATTCTTAAATTGAAGTTTAAACACCCATAAATTTTGGCCAACATATGTTTTGCAAATGTGGCACAGTTCAGAATTTTGTGAACGACAGTAACAAATCAAAATCTGATTCAGAGGAAATTAAGAGGAGACTGAATTCGGGTAATGCCTGCTACCGTTCAGTTCAGAAGCTTTTGTCTTCCTGTCTGCTGTCTAAAAAAGGAAAAACAGAATATACAAAATTATAATTTTGCCTGTGGTTCTGTAGGGGTGTGAAATTTGGTCCCTGACATTAATGGAGGAACATAAACTGAGGGTGTTTGAGAACAGGATGTTGAGGAGAATGTTTGGGCCGAAGAGGAATAAAGTGACACGATGTTGGAGAGAACTGCACAATGAGGAGCTTAATAACTTGTACTCTTCTCCAAGTATAATCAGAATGGTCAAGGAGGATGAGATGGGCAGAGCATGTAGCATGAATGGGAGCGAAAGAGGAACGAATGTAAGATTTGGGTGGGAAAGCTAGAAGGAAAGCGATCATTAGAAAGACCAAGACGTATGTGGATGGACAATGTTAAAATGGTTCTTAGAGAGATAGGATTGAGTGGTATTGATTGGATTTATCTGGCTCAGAATAGAGACCAATGGAGAGCTCTTGTGTAACACGGTAATGAACGTATGTGTTCCATAAAATGTTTGGAAATTCCTGAGTAACTGCACAATTGGTGGCTTCTAAAGAAGGGGTCAGCTGCATGAAGTTGTTATAGGTTGCGGCCTGATACAAGGAACTAGAAATCTGTTGTGGCTCTCATTAAATTTCTAGCGAGAGCCTGTGCCCTGGACGCAAGCCGTGTGATCTGGTGTGTCATGTGACGTACCCGACAATAACAGTGCTGTAGGAGTTAGCGTTCCTATTTCTAAACGTGATAAGATCATATGCCAATATTTGTAATATTCATATTGTTTTTGAAGGGGAAAATGAACTCGTGCTAAAGAAACAAATCGTGTACGGCAAATTTTAGAAATTAGGAAAAGAAAATTCCGAAGAAGAAAGCAAATGTTGAGTATTTAATATGGCTTTGCAATGCTGGGACAGTCCAGTCGGCGTAGTGACTGGGTATGGGATGGATGATCTGTATTCGATTCCAACCAGAGGCAAATATACGTGTATTTTTGTTGGATTTGAGGTTCTCACATCAGTGACTGTGAAGAATGATATCTTCTGTGATGTGACGCCGTGTAGCCTGTAGATTGTTACCGGTGTTTCGGATGAATTTATTATCTCAATCTTCCTGGTTGCTCACGTGACATACTCAGAGCTTTGCTTGCGGCTTTCTTACTTACTTTACTCTTCGCTCTGAAGACTGAGGCAGAATGTTGCTCCGAAACCAAATTACGGCGCATCACATCCCCGGTAATTTCCAAAATTTCTATTTCATCGGGGCATTTAGACCGTCCGTGGGGTACACTTAACCTCATTTTAAAGAGATGCCGGGGATACATTCTTCGGAGTCCAAGCTGCCGATGCATGTAGCTGACTACTTGCCCCTATCTAGGACCGAATTTTAAGACGAATAGAGTTATACCTCCTGTTCTCCATACGTCTGCATTGGGTAGTACTTAATTAAGCACAGGGACAACTTCGCTGTTACCTTCTAGTTATTAAGCACTTCATTTTGAAAATGGAAGGGCGATTCTCATCTTACATAATTCCTAGAACGTGCTCGATGTTTGGTTCGTTATCAATTTATGCCGGTCAGATAGTGCAGCGATAGATCAGAATTCAAATTGCCACCTTTGTGCTATACATGGAATGCGTACTCATGACAGTAGATACTCGTACTAAGATTACATTCAGAGGCCTTGACCATCCAGATCAATAAGAGGAGGCCTCACGAGACTTAAAGTACTGTCTAGCAAAAAATTTGAGGATTCGACGTCATGAAACTTTGTTGTCAAGGTCAACATATCGATGAATGTAGAGCGCACATGTCACGTCATGTGAGAGCAATGGAAAACAGCCTATCTGGCGTGTTACATAAATTTCAGTAGCAATTTTTAGTTCTGTGACGGGGGGAAGAACTAAAATATTCATAACCCGTAAAAAAAGTAAAGTTGTCTCTATACTTAATTAAACATAACGCCGTGAAGACATAGTGGGGAGTGGAGGTATATCTCCACCATTCTTGATTTCAGCACTTAATGGGGGTGATTTGCCAGGTTCACGCCCCGGCCGCTTTACCGCCGGTTAAAGAGCCACCCGGTACCCATTATATAGGAGGGTGGCTGGAACCCAGGTCCGGTCTGAATGCTGTGGAGTAGAGAGAAACATCTGCCACTATCGGGAATCAAACTTCGGCCGTTCAACTGTATCCCGTCCTTATACTGATTTAGCTGTGACATGACTTATTTAAAATTAATATTAATATAAACCTATATTTTTATTTAGGATTTGTAGTGATCTTTTTAAGGCTGGTCACAGTAGCCGCGCGGTCTAAAGCATGAATTGTCTTCGTTCGCTCGAACACTGGGATCCTGGGTTCGAATCTCACTCAAGGTATTGGTGTCTATGTGCGTTTATCCTGTGTTTATGTAGAGGCCTTGCGACGGGCTGATCACTCGCCCAAGGAGTCCTACCGACTGTGAATATTATTACGGAACTGAATAAGAGGCCTGGGCCTTGAATGGGCTGGAAGAGCCTGTGAAAAAAAGGAAAAAGTAATATTTTTAAGAGATGAAGGCGAAAGACAAACGATAGAGAATAATGTCCATCTGTCGTAAAGCGAGCCAATGTTCTTAGAAGGCCCAAGGGTTAAGAAATAACTATTTTTTTATTGCTAGTGGGGTGGGACTAAGTCCCTTGTACTGCGGCCACTTCTGGCCTATTGTACCAGCCCCAGATGATAGGTGAAGGTGACTGTGGAGCAATTGGTGGAATGAAGATTGGCAGGGGAAACCGAAGTACTCGGAGAAAACCTGCCCCAGCGCCACTTTGTCCACCACAATTTCCACTTGACCAGACCCCGGAATCGAACCCGGGGCGCCGCGATGGGAAGCCAACGACTAACCGCTTGAGCTATGGCGCGGCCTAGAAATAACTAAGTACGCGCGAAAGTTATAGATCTCGGCTTGATCTAGTGAACCTTGGAACAGCGGCAGCTCAGTCGGTACATTGACTAGGCTACTGACTGGACGGGCCTAGGAATCGAAATTCGATTCCCGGCAGAGGTAAGTAATTTTTTTCTTTTCCACTGGGTTCAGACTGGTTGTGAGGTCACACAGCTTTCTAATAAATGGGTTCCAGGGGCTCTTTCTCCCGGAATAAAGTGACCGGAGCGTGAAGCTACCACACACCTCCATCTGGTGCAGAGGTTAAGATTGGTAGAGCTACACCTCCACTCCCCCATACGTCTTCATGTTGTAATGCTTAATTAATTAAACACAGGAACTATTTTACGCTTTTCTTTTATTGTCTTATAGTAGGATGAGGCTGAGTCCACTTGGCATGTCGGCAACTGGCCTATTGTACAAGCCCCGGATGATAGGCGATGATGCTGATTGTGGAGAAGTCGGTGGAATGAGAATTGGCAGGGGAAACCGAAGTACTGTAAGAAAATCTGCCTCAATGCCATTCTATCCACCAGAAATCTCTCAAGACCTCAACTCGGCTGGAACGCGGACCGCCACGGTGGGAAGTCGGCGATTAACCGCCTGAGCTATGACACGGCCCTCTTCGAGGGTTCGCGGTTAGGCAACCTTATGAAGAAAAAAGTCCCTTGTATTCAAGGAGATATCCGGCATGGTAATTTTCATTCCTACCGTATGTTGGACGTAGAATTCAGTAACTTTTTATTTACGACATAACGATGTAAATACTATACCTTGAGAAATGTTTTAGACGCATAATAGCTACTGACAGAGTCGTAAAAGGAAATAAAGAAAATATCATGGGCAAGAGATATTCATAGAACACACGTTTGTGTTTAATAATAGGCGACATGTGAGCTCAGCTCAGCTGTAAGTTTAAACGTCCCATTTACCTCAGGTAGTTTCTGAAACAGCCCTCAGATCACAATAAAGTGTCAAGTTTCCGGCTGCAAGTCTTGGGGGTCTTACGTCATATCCTGTGAGGAAATAAGGAGGGTGGAGGAGACAATGTAAGTCGAGGAGAACGATTCTGGGCATCAGAGAAATCGCTTGCATCCTGTCTCATAACAAAAACACACATACCTACGTGACACGCTCTACAGCGCAGCTTCAATTGGTCCTGAGAATATGTTGTCACTTTTGAATTATAGGTGGAGTTGGTATCATAAATTAGCTCCATGAAGCAAGGCCTTTCTTCGGAATAGTTTCTCAGTTAATCAAGAAATACGTAGCATTTTATGGAACCCGATGATTCATTACCGTGTTCACAACAGCCCGAAAGCCAGACGAATGCAATGCACACCCTCCCATTCTATTTCTTCAAGATCCATTTTAATATTATTCTGTCTTCGTCTAGGTTTTTGATGTGTTATATTTCTTTCAGGTTATCCTGTTTAATCTCTGTGTGCATCCTCTTCTTGCGATTTGTATTACATCTCCCTTGCTCCGTGTTAATTCTACTAATAGTTGGCATGGAGTAAAAGACATGAAGTTGTATCAAGATTCCTGTCACTTCCTCCCTCTTATGTTCTTTTATTTTCTTGATCAGAAATTATATCAAAATAAACAACAAAAGATTATATTGTCACGTGATGGAGTGTGACAATGGAGGGGGGTTGGATTGGTGAATAGATTTATTGACCACTTACAGGTCGTAACTACAAACAACTACGTATAACACTATTGCTGCTTTCCACACTACAAATTATTCCACGCTGTCTTCTCGTCTATTACAGTCTTCACTAACCGTTGCTTGGTAACGGATGTTAACAATGGATATTCCTCTGCTTCGGTGCTTAAGTCCCTTACAGAACTCCTGTCAACTATCTACTGCACTGGATTCAAGTCAAAGCCAAAGTTACCCTACGACTGGCAGTTTACAGCTAATCAGTTCTTCCTGGTGTCAAGCCCCTTGAGACCCACGATCAGAGATTTCTTTTTTTCCAACTGAACTCTTGCGGTAATAGTCCTTATGTGACATCCTCTCTGAGGAGAAGATGGGTTTGCTTCTTATGAATACACCTGGACTTTCGTGACGTGTACATTTCGCACATGTAGCACGTTATTGAAAATTCTTCCTTTCGCACTACATACAAGTCCCCTGTCAGTACAAGTTTTACGGAGCAGACAATGCCTATCTTATGCTATAACGGCAGCTTAGTCTGCACTGGATTACTCAAATGTTCTTCTTTATAACTGCTCGGAGCGGACCGTGTAGACAACACTGTTTATTCTCGTATGCTAACGGTTTCCATGGGAATGTGTTTACGTCACCCAGGAACGGATTGCGTAACTCCGTTTTGCCCTAACAACGGACGTTATTACGTTGTTGTTTTCTCGGGAACCTGTTTACTCAGCCGTTTTCCAGAAACGAATGTTGTTTTAGAGCCGTTCTCTAGCAACTGCTGTTTCTCTGGCTCCGCAGAACTTACTTTGAGCGAATATGCCACAATATGAAATTTGATGGTTTATTAAGAATCTTATCTTTTGGGATATTGCGCCGTGTTGTCCCGGAATACGCGGACGGTTTACTATTTATTTAGTAAAGGTAACAGTTAACTCAGGCTTGTGGGCGTCGAATGGTAGGAACGTCGATCATTTCGAGGTAATATCCGTAATTTGTCCGTAGAGACTGAAGAAATCACGAAAATCCCAGTTAGTACAGTCGTCGTGGAAGCCGAGGTAAGCACAGGGCACGTTTCTGATAAGTCAGTAACATTATCGCTTGAGAGATTTTGCTCATGTGACTTGAATTTTTGAAGGTGTATTTCTGGGTTATGGTACCGTGTAGCCTGCTTCCAGCTTCATCACACATACTCGTATATCTCATTATATACAACTTTCAATTATAACATCTACACTTCTCGACATGATAACCTATTCGCAGGCAGAAAAGCCATTGCTTGCTCTTTACGGCAAAGAAGGATGTTATGATGGCTGAGTGGTCCACGCGTGCGCCGACCGCCAATGTAGTGGTCCGCACTTGCAGAGACTTTGAGGAACTCTGGTCTTGTTGCTGACAACTTCATCAGACAGTCCACGAAAGAAAACTGAGCATCGCCACAGCTCAAGCGGTTAGTCGCTCGTTTCCCACCGCGGCGGCCCGGTTTCGATCCGGGTGTGGTCAAGTGGGATTTGTGGTGAACAAAGTGGCGCTGGGGCTGATTTTCTTCGAGTATTTCGGTTTCTACTGCCAAGCTTCATTCCACCAAATTCTCCATCAACATAATCACCCGGGGCAGGCTACAATAGGCCCATCAGTGGCCGCCGTACCGAGTGGACCCAGTTGGACTCCACGCTGCCCCCCACTAAGATAATTAAAAAATTAATTTAAAAGCTGAGCATAAGCAGTCTGTCGGGGACCACGTCTCTGAAGCACCGCATGTTATTCTAATGCCGAGGGAATATTCTTCATCTCTTTACCCCAGCTGGTTCTGCAAACTGTCTACCAAGTACTTGCCGAGACATGTTTAAAATCTTACTGTACTAGAAATGTCCACAGACTTGCAATCCAAGCTGTAATAAATTCTGGTACTTTTGCTAACTTAAATCAACCTGGGTAGTACAATCCACTTATGCGTGTAAGAATTCTAGGTATCTAGTTATTAACTGCAGACTTCACGTACCTCAATTTAACCCACAGGGTATTAATTCCGTGTAACAGGGATTTATCTAACGCGCTTTTCTCGATAAGCCTAATCCCCACGCTGAACGAGAGTTCATAGCAGTGGTTCTCACTCTTGAGGGGGAGGGGGGCGGCTGGAGGTGCGTGGTGATATGAGGAAAAAGTGAAGTTGTCCCTCTACTTAATTACTTAATTAAACATTATGCCATTAAGGCATATGAGTGCAGGTATAGCTCCACTGTTTTTGAACTCGGCACTAGATGAAGGTGAGTGTTCAACTTGAAACCACGCCCGCTTTTGCCCTCAGAGATCATGAGAAAATAAATGAAATTTTAATGTTAAAATTCAGCTGAAGTAATTGTTTCTAGCTGCATTTGCTTATCTCTCCCGTGAGCATGTTAGTACTGCTAATATAAGTATAGAAAGTTAGAGCAATGAAATTCTCAACATTTTTCTACATAGTTTGTCATCAAATAAAAAGCACCATGCAAAATTTTCACTTTAAGAAGTTGATTTTTTTACTGACAGTTTTGGTGAAGTTAGTTCTTCATAAACAATGACATAACCACAAATGCAAAGATTTATATTTATTTCAACAAAAAGATAATCATCTGCGGAATGACACATGAGAATTTGGAGAATCTAAAAAGCGGGGGGGGGGCGTCATAATAAAAAGTTTGAGAAACTCATCAGCAAAACCGTGGATTTGATTATACACTCGAAACCAAATGAAAGCAATCATATTTCGTAATCGGAAGTTACCAATATACGCTGGCTGCCCTCGGCCAAGACCCTGAATCACTGTAGTTCAATCATCCTAATGTTGAGGTAATATTTTTGCCTCTAATACACTCTTCTTTGCGTTCCCAGGCTTCGATTTCTTCTGGAATTTTAGGCTTAGTCATGAGGTAAGAAGTCATAAATTGTCTATCATAGCTAGGAAACAGCATAGGTGCGTAGAAGTCTCTATGTCACGTGAGTGGTCCTGTGGGTCACCACATACCAATACATCATGTAGATAGGCAGGTATGAAACCTACTGCAAGAGTGTCTGTCTATACGTACACATTAAGCGCTTACTTATCCCCACAATGCGCATTACAGAGGTCTACCTAAAATAGACAGACTATGCAATCGTTGAATCGAAAGACTCCCTATGGCGCCACTCGCCGAAGGGTCTGTTCGTGTCATTGACATGGTGTGAAAAACTTTTAGTGGCAACACAGACTCATGAAGGCAACCCGAAATTGTTTTGAAGGATAACAAAACAAACAAGTAACCAGATGTGTTCTTATGAATGATCCGAGGTTCTCACGGTGAGGACTGTGAAGAATAAGGTGTTCTAGGTTATAACGTTATAAATCGGGGAGAGATCGACGTTTCGGAAGAACAACTTTAATATAGATGCTATGTGTGACTTCCGCAACGTTGGACACTCTCCAGTCGACACGGAATTAAATCCCCGGGGAAGCTACTCTTAAAGTACCTATATTCTCTTCAAACTATGGGTTTTTAACTTAACACATTTTGAATAAGAACCCGAAATAGCGTAGTCGGTATTTTAATTACGTTGTGCGATGGACGACTCAGAGATCTCTGCTGGATTCCCGGCAGGGGAAGAGTTTTCTCTTCTCTACAGCTTCCAGACAGGCTGTGGGTACACTGAGCCTGCTATCCAATGGGCACCGGTGGCTCTTTCACCTCCGGGGCGAGAAACTGGCTAATCACATCCATCTAGTGCCAAGATTAATTTGGGTAGAATTATGTCTCAAATCCTCCACACGTCTTCATAGCGCGGTGCTTAATTAAGTACAGGGACAACTTTGCGTCCTGCATATATAAGGATTCTGAATATCGAAGACTACAACCTTCTGGGATGGGACACCGTACATTATGGTATATACTTACCTGTTACCATCAAATTCAGGGTACAAGTATCGTATATTTGCCTGGAGTCAGTAACATTTAAAAATTAAGTTCCTACTTCAAAGAAGACGCTATGAATTCTTCTTGTTTCCGTTACAGAAGACTATGACTCCTTGCCTCCGTTACAGAGACAAATTAGTTAATGCTACTCAGGAATTTAATCGCGTTTTAATCTGATATACTAGACACTTCAACACATTATGTGGGCACAGTGAAGACTTTCTGAATGTTAGAAAATGGTAAATCTATCCCTGTAACAGGCCATGGAGGCCCATAGGGTTGTGAGACGTCGAGGCTCCCATTTTTGTAGACAATCGGCTCACAGATGGCGATAAGGTTGTCAGCCTTACGCGCAGGCCGCCCTTTACCCCCCTCCCGACTCAGGGAGATTCCTGGTACTCATTTCTGTTAGAGGCTGGATCGACCTCAGGGCCATAGTGCGGCTGGAATGATTAGTTCAATTGAAAAAATTCAGTGACCTCATCGGGAATCGAAACGGCGACCTTCTCTCTTGTATCATACTGCCTCAACCATCTACACGACCGCGTGCCCCATACGAATATTAAAGCACGTGGTATAAAGCCACTAGTTTCCACTACAAACAGGAAATTCTGATTATTAACGAATGTTTCTGTCATATGATAATATTGGAAGATCATGTGATGGGACCAACTGGCCGTTATTTATAAATATGCCCTTTGGTTTTAACCTTTTTCGCTTGGGGGGGGGGTGGAGTCCAACTGGGTCCACTCGGCACGGCGGTCACTGATTGGCCTATTGTAGCCTGCCCCGGGTGATTATGATGATGGAGAATTTGGTGGAATGAAGATTGGCAGGGGAAACCGAAGTACTCTGAGAAAACCCGCCCCAGCGCCACTTTGTCCACCACAAATTCTACTTGACCAGACCCGGGATCGAACCCGGGCCGTTGCGGTGGGAAGCCATCGACCAACTGCTTGAGCTATGGTGCGGCCTTTGGTTTTAACCTTAGTCGCCATTATACCATGAGCTGTCTGTATCACCAAGAACAGATGATGGGCTGGAAGCCACGAACACCGGAAGGGCGGATCTTGTCTTAGTTTAAATACGCCTGTAATAAATCGTTAAAAATGCGATTAACTCAGAAACAAATTGGCCATGAGCTCATATCCGATCGATCTGAACTCTGCGCCTTGGACATACGTTTACAGTTTGGCGGTGAGATGGCATGCTGCAGCAACGTTGCATCGATTCCGGAGGTGTGAGTTGCTCTGTAAACACTTCGTATCAAATGCTCAGCTTCACATGCTTCGAATCCCGACGAATCTTAGTTCGATTTCCGGGAGGGGTACAGAGTTTCCTTTTCCCGACAGCGTCCTTACCGGCTTTGGGACCCACCGAGGTCCCTATACAGTGGGGCTCTTTCCCCGAGGGGTAGACCTACCGGGGCTTGAAGCTCATTACTTTCACTTAACGCCCAGTTTAAGAATGAGTGGAGCTATACATCAAACGCCACACCACTCTATGATATGGTGCTGAAGTACAGGGGTTTACGTTCTTACCTATTACCCTGCCTGTCTTTCGAAAGAATATTAGAAATTGGGGGGGGGGGAAGGCTAACGTTTTTACCTATTACAACGCCTGCCTTTCGACGGAACATTAGGAATGGGAAAGAACTAAACATGATTTTAACAACAATGGAATCACGAAGATAATTTAAATCAAATTCAACATTCAAAAATAAATATGAAATTTTCCCTGAGCTTAATTAATTCAGCACTGCGCCATGACGATGTATGCGGGAAATCGGCACTAGCTGGAGGTGTCAGCTTCACGTTCCGACCGCTTTACCCCTGAGGAAATAGTCCTCTGTGCTCATTTCATAAGAGGCTGGATGGACCTCAGTCCCGGTATGGACGCTATGTAAAAAAGGGAGGAAAACTTACCCATGTCGAGAATCGAACTGTGGCCTTCCAGATTATAGCCTGTCGCTATACCGACAAAGCTATCTAGGCTCATGGAAGAATGAAGACAAGAGGTAATTTTGTCTCTGAGTTATTTGGTTTCCCTCTGTCCTTACAGGTGCAGTCAGCTAATGCTCTGGGACAACACCATTGTCTGTCGGCCCTCAAGGTAAGTCAGTGACTATTGGAATTATATTGACTGCGCGTTCATAATGTGACACACATCTGACGCAAACACGCAAGCCTTGCCACCTGTGACATTTGCGTGTTTTAATGTGAATTAAATGGATTTTTCCTTCACACAAACGTTTTCGTTTTCTGAGGACACATCACTAATTATTTGTCACCGGAGGGAAACCATTTCGCGGCTTTACGTGTTAAGTTTCTGTATTCGGTAAAAGAAGACTTACTGCATAAATGTAAGGCTATGGGGACGAGATTAATAGATTCTTTGTTCCGTAAAACTTGTTGAAATATGTGCTGTGTGACATCGTGTAGGTTAGCAAATAGTCATTTTATTTTATATTGTTTTGTTTGTTTTAATTTTAAACAGTCTCATCACCCAAATTCCTAACTTTCTTTACCCTCTCCGAATCTAGACAGAGGCACCAACATTTTACATGGCATTCTTCAGTCCCTCCAGCCATATGCCGGGAGAGTACAGTAAATTAGTTTATGAACACTGCCTTCCACACTATTTCCAGTTCGTCCATTATCAACAGTTCTGTCGACATTGTGCAATCTGATTTACCGATAACGTCATTAAGCAGACCACAAATGAACTAAATTTCATTTTTTACTCTTTATTATTTACATATTTTTCGTATTTTATTTCATTTTCTATTCCTCTATTCTTTATCTCCTTTGCGTTTTATAATTTACCTCTCTTCTTGTAAGATTTGAGGCTTTCACGGCGGTGACTACGAAGAAAAGAGTCTTCTGGGATTTGGCACCGTGTATATGTGGTATTAACCGACGTTTCGGAGGAACGTATCGCCTCCATCTTCAGGGTAGAAGGAAAAATATAAGAAACCCGCAAGCGAAGAGACCGTGAGAACCGGTAAAAGCAGCTACTTTTACCGGTTCTCACGGTCTCTTCGCTTGCGGGTTTCTTATATTTTTCCTTCTACCCTGAAGATGGAGGCGATACGTTCCTCCGAAACGTCGGTTAATACCACATATAAACGGTGCCAAATTCCAGAAGACTCCTTTCTTCATATCTCTCTTCTTGTCTACTCGCCAGGCCCGTTTAAGGGCCACAGGTTCCCATTCAGCACCAGCGCTCCTATTGGTCCTTAGCCTCAGTCCTCCGCAGTTCTTTATATCACTGACTTTTTCGGAACATCTTACTCCTTTACCCTGAAGACGGAGGCAACAACTTCCTCGGAGACGTTAAAATAGGTACCTATAAATAACTACACGGCGTCACAACCAAGAAAAATGTAATCTTCATAGTCACCGCAGTAAAAACCTCAAACTTCACTTATTTAATTATGTTCTAGTCCGGAGGAAAATCACAAGCCACAACGAAACACATGACTAGCTTCTTGGAGCTGAGCTCTAATTCAGAAGCCGCCAGTCGCTCAGCGACTCAAGAACTTCGCAGAATTTTATGGAACCCGAATGTTCATTACCGTGTTCACAAGACCCTTCCACTGGACCCTATCCTGAGCCAGATTAATCCAGTCCATATCAACCCATCCTATTTTTATAACATTTATTTTAATATTACCCACCCATCTACGTCTTAGTCTTCCTAGTGGTCTTTTTCTTTTTGGCTTTCCCACCAATATTCTATAGGCATTTCTCTTCTCCAAATTCGTGCTACATGCCCTGTCCATCTCACCCTCCTTGACCCGATCATTTTAATTATACTTGACAAAGAGTAAATTTATGAAGCTCCTCATTATGCAGTTTCCTGCAACCTCCCGTCACTTCATCTCTCTCCGGTCCAAATATTATTCTCAGCACCCTGTTCTCAAATACCCTCAGTCTGTCTTCCTCCCTTAATGTGAGAGACCAAGTTCCACTCCCATGGAGAACCACAGCAAATTATAGATTTTGTATTCTAATTTCATTTTCAGACAGTAGAGGAGAAGACAAAAGGTTCTGGACTGAATGGTAGCAAGTATTACCCGAATTCAATCTTCTCTTAATTTCTTACCAAACAAATTTTGATTTGTTACGGTAGTTCTTAAATATTTGAACTGTGCCACATCTTCAAAGCACCCGGCACTTGCCCGCTTATAGAGTAACAGTAAAGACGAGTTTGTCTCTGTACTTAATTAAGCACTACGTCATGAAAACGTGGCCGAATGGAAGTATAGCTCCACGCAATCTTAACCTTCACGTCACGGCCGCTTTAGCTTCGGAGAAAGAGGGCACGGTGGGTCCCAGAGCCGGTCTGGGTGCTATTGCCCAAAATAGAATTGCTATTTCGCGGGCCTCGGGCCCGTAGCCATGTCGCTATAGCGACTGACTAATCAAAGTAAATTAATTGTTTGTTTAACACATGTTTGTGTCTACTGTTATTATCTAAAAACTGAGAAAAACCTCCTAATTTATAATGATGAGAACTGACTGGTTTTGGTTTAATACTTTACCCGTATCTGTGGACTGTTCTGATGAACGTACGCGCTTTCCCAGCTCCGAGCTGCCCATGAGGAACTCAGGTCCATGGACACCACAGAAGACAAACTCGAATCCAAGAAATTGTTACCCATTTTGCTTAATTAAATCCTTCGCTTCATGTGATTCAGTTGTGAAATCCAGTTCACTGTTAGGTTACATTTCACGCAACTGTTTCATGGTCCACTTATTTCTTAAACGAGCAACAACTACATCAGAAGTCACTAATTACACATATATTTCACGCCAGTTACTATAAGATAACACTTTACACTCTGAAAAGTTGTTAAGTGTTGAATACGATGTTGTACTTATTGTAGATGTTGTTTTCAATGTTGTAAGTAGTGTATTTTAACTGCTAACAAAAATGTAGGGACCATAGAAGATAATAATTATATTAATATATAAATGAAAGCAGGAGAAATATTTTCGCAATCTCTTGTGTAATTAACACGTTGCGGATTATTATTATTCGCGCACAGCTCTCATTAGTGCAAATATATATGGAGCTTTACCTCCACTTTCTCAATTCTTTTCAGTGAATAACAGTCACAGAAACATATTTTCAGATGCGGAACAGCGGAATATAAGAATAAATTTATATTGTTTTACAACAGGCCCGATTTTTATTTTATTTCTTATAGGCATTCTAGTCTATAACAATTTAAATCACCTAAGAACAAATATTACAATGTGATCAAATATACGCAATATTTATAACGGTTGTTTGTTTAAGATTCTAAACTTATAATGACGTTTGTCTGATTGGAATCCTGAAATTATTACAAGAAAATGTATGACATAAAACACAAGACTACAGCGTACACATAGCCTGCGGTACCATACTGTTCGTGCAATTCAATCGGTTACCATACCAACTTCATTTTATGGGTTGATTTGTCCAAAGCACACACCACGATTCAATACGCGCAGGCGCTGTAACATTTGATGACAGAAACAGAAGGAAAAAAGAGGTTAATGGCAGACGCGTGTATTGGGCATGAAGAACGTTTTGTAAACGTAACATGGATCAATCATTTAAGTGTTTCCGAGGTCTTTGCTTCTGGCATTGACCGTTGAGGACATGCACTTAGAGACATGACAATGATATAGTTGGGCAATTTTCTATTGGCCCTCAGGCTTCGTTCTGCATATAATTCAAACAGATCTCTAGAAGTAAATAGAGCTTGGATGGTCCAGTCTGTACAATGATTAGGCTACAGGCTGAACCACAGAAAAATCTGATTTCAGTTCCCAACAAGGCCAACAGACGTTCGATCCGACTATGAGACTCAAACAACCTCATATTAAATTGGTACCGGGGGCTCTTTTTCCGAGGGAAAAGCGGCCAGGGAGTGAAGGTGATCACTCACATTTCTCAAGTGCCGAGATTAACATCTCCACCTAACCTACATTCCCCATACGCCTTTATAATGTGGTGAATAATTAAACATTGGACTTCACTTTTTCTTCCACTTGCCTTTTTAACAACGAAAACTAAAAAAACAGTAATGAAGTAGCCTTTATCATCTTAAATCTTTAGAGACTGTGGCGGACTGGGTCGGGTGAATTGCTGTTGGTTTCGCCAGCACAGTCATTCTTAGTTTCGGGCAGGGTCAGGACACATGACTATATTTCTGTTCATTCTAAGATATGTGTTTGAAATGGGACCTCCTGTTTGACGAGAGGAGGGGTCTGACTCTTTCTGCTTAGTACAACGACCCTCTTGAGAGAACGAATTTCTGATAAATAATATATAATATTTTAGACTGTACCTCACAGGAAACACATTGCGTCTCCGATGCAGAAGTCAACCTGCATAATGTTGTTTATGAAGATAATTGATGTTTACCATGAAAACCATAAGAAACATTCAAATACACTCTGCGGGGAGAATGCAGAGTTTTGGTATGTTAACGGATGTGGTATATATAGTAACCACTGGGGTTTTGAAGGGTTAAACACTGGGATCTTGTTAAGTGTATCTAATGGGAGATATGTTTGATTCTGTGTTGCTCTAAGAAGGCAGAGAGAGCCCTTTCGGTGGAGCGCTATTCCATCCAAATTATTCGGTGTCTTTTGTAAATAAGTATTTGCAGAACATGTCCTGCTGAAGAGACACTAGCGCGAAACGAATTGTGGCGCCAAAAGGGAAGAAGTAGAAGTGTAACGAGAAAAAGCTGAAGCATATGTGCCCAAACAATTCAATTTTCAAGCTTCACCTTTCATTAAACATAAACAAACTTCCTCTTGAGGTGATATTCACTGAAGTAGTCATGGAATTCCCCGCCCTTTTATGGACCTCGAAAATTCATTAGCGTATTCACATGATCCCACAAACGGATGCTGTCATGAGACAATTAAATTCATCCAACGTCTTAAAACCACGTTTCTTTAACATACATTTTAATATCATCATCCCATTTGCCTCTAGATGCCAAAGTAATTTTTTATCCTTAAGAATCTAAGAGTGGAGTTTGTTATATACAGTCTGTGTTTTTTACACCTGGCCTTTATCAGTAGAATGCGCAATTCATTTGTTCTAGTTCACTAACTGAAAGGGGAGTTATCGTGTGTGTAGGGGATTATAACTGGGCCTTAGTTGTAGCGCATCTCCCACCCTCCATCCCTCCCCCTCACACTATAGCTGCATCAACTGATCCACTCCATTCTGATAACTTATTATGCGCAAACCAGAGGCCAGGTCAAAATCACAGCCTGTACTATATATCGTCTCTCTTATGCATGCTTCATTTATCCTGCTTGATTTGATGGCCTTAATATTACCTGGTGAAGAGTGGAGATTATGAGGCTTTGATTATGCCCTTCTCATCATCATCCTGTTACTTCTGTTCTCGAACTGTATATTCTCATCTTCTTGTTCTCAGTTCTAGTCTTAACCATGCAAGCCTTTTCTGAAGGAATGTGTAGGCAGTGATTATTAGCATGGCATTGATGAATTGACGATTTCTACAGTTGATAAATTGTGGCAATTTTTTAACTCTTATTTCACCACGAATTGACAGGCGCGTTAAACTTTTCTTTGATGGTCTTTTTATGGTTTCGATCATCTATCAGTCGCAATTTCACTGAGTGAATTCTGACTAAATTTTTAAAAGAAATATTGTCATAAACGTAACTTGAAACGATGCTTTGGGATCTTATAATTACTCGCATCCATTCCTCAAGAGACCCAGAAATCAAATTCTGTCACGATTTGGCTTAATCGCAGATTACTTACTGACTATACATATCGTGGAACAAATGCGAGTTCCAGGTCCAGACCAAGATAATTTTAATTTTGAAATATTTTCAGCCGATCAACGTGGTCGAGAAGTCTAACGCACGAAATGTCTTCCTCCGCTCTAACACTGGCATCGTGGGTTCGAATGTCACTCGACGTATGGATGTAATGTCCGCGGGTTTCCTGTGTACGTAGTCGCCTTACGATGGGCTGATCCCCTTTCCAAGGAGTCATACCGACTGTCTGTCAGATTAATTCTGATTGGGAATAGGCCAGACGGCTTAATCCATCGAAGGGTTACACATTTCACACTGACAAGAAATAATCTCTTCAGTTGGTGAAACGTCGATTAGTACCCTACGACCAGACCAAACAGTAGATTCTACGAGATTACTTTACCATTTCGTGAAAATTTTATGACTTCAGATAACTCCGTTGAACCACTATATAGAATTTTTATGTATTTCGTGTGGTTCTCAGAATGAATGTCGATTGTTTCGTCAACTTGCGGTCTCACGGTGGTAACTATGGACAGTACCAACTTCAGGAATATGACACCATGTAGCCTAATAGAAATTCGAAAAGTTTCATAGGATTATATTGCCTCTGTCTTCAGGGACGAAGAGTAAACCAAGCGAATAATCTGCAAGAACCAGGCAGCTAAGCGTGTTTGCTGCTTGCATATTGGTTTCTAGCTTGGGTCTCCCTTCGACCCTGAAGACAAAGGCAGTATAATCCTACGAAATTTAGGTGGATTTCTACCAGACTATATGGTACCACATCCCAGGTAATAGTTACTTTCAGCGATTAATTACCTAAATAATAATAAGCGATCAATTTTTGTAATAGAGTTGTATTTTCTGTGAGGCAGAAATTTAACTTGAAAAAGTTACTTGGATGGCTTTCGGTCTTTAAAAGGGTTAAATGTCCTTTTTTTCTTTCACGACCATGCCCCATTTGTGCCAACCAGATTGCCTTAACCATTTAAAGCCAAGTGGTCACTATATGTACCACCCGCTTTAATATGCCAAAACGCTACCTTCTGCGCCAACACAGTGTGTTTCTCGTAGTAAACAGCACTTATTTCTCTAAACAGCATTAACCGGTTGCTATTCGTAGGGGAGATGTAATGTGTTTCCTGTGAGGTGGGAACTGAATTTATATATATATATATTATTTAGAAGAAATTCAATCTTTAAAGGTTTAAGCAAGGACTTAATGCTGAAATGTTGGTAAGAAGTAATAAAGCATGTGATTGTAACATTTGGCTGGCTGAAACTGGGCCATGGTCATTACCATATTGACCGGCTAAGAGGCCATAAGGAAGGACGCTATTTCACCGCCGCGGGCACCATCTCTCGGCATGTAAAGGAAATGCAAAATTATTATTTATCTATTATGGACTTATAACTTCAGCTCTGTGTTAATATTTCTAAGCTTGAAATATTTAATATTTAACAATTTAAGAAATCTACACACAGAGTAGAAATTCCTGCACTTTTGTTCTCTTTTCTTTAATTATCTCGAAAATGGCAAGGCTCGCACAAAATTATATTGAGTATAAACGTCTACTTCATTTTTTCTCTAGAAGTCTGGTTCCAAACAGCTTTTACTAGGAGTAGTAAAATATTTAGCTAACCATTGTGCTTTAAAATGTTAAAATAAAAATGTACAGTAATAGTGACGAGTTTTGTTGGCTAGCAACTGTTACGTTATGGTCTGATGCAGTGAAGGACTTTGGTTCGCTGCCCTGCAAGTGTATAAACCTGCAAATTATTTACCTCTGTTATTATTGCTGTCATTAATGTAACATGCAATTTTCATTGCATAGTGCTTCGTGCATCGCTGGTAACGGGTTCCCCAGCTTGGAACCATAGCTGTAAAGTTGATATTTGCCAGTCGACCGTGAATCACGAAGATTTCTCTTGAATAAGACCATGTGTTCTATACGCAGCTGACCTAGAATGTGTATTGACACAGAGCCCTACATTATACATGAAATTAATATAATTCCAGTTGAAATTCAATATAAAATATATCTTCACTTGAAGATTTATATCTTAAATATAAAGCTGCACATTCCGTTGAATATCAGTAGACATTTCGGAGGGACATGTCTCCATCTTCAGGATCGATAAATAAGCTAGCAAGAAACTAGGGTGAAGCAGATAGTAAACATAACTCTTCATAACCATAGCTGTAAGAACCTCAAATCATGATTCATTTGTTATGTTTCCAGATACCGACAAGGAGGACTCAGGTAAAATTTTATAAATTCCGGATTTAACTAACAGTCATCATACTCAACGACTGGTTTATTTATAAAATGCTAGATTCTTAATCTGGAGGTGCCCGATTTGGTCGGAACACCGTGTGTCTTCGCCGAGGTTAGATGTCACGATTGAGATTCGAACCGAGGACCTACCGAGCGTTACCACTACACTACCGTGCTCGATCCCCGAACACAAATTAGATATGAAAAATCTTTTACTTTTATGTCAGGAAACCGTAGATGATTTCTTGGGTGCTTTGCAGGCTTATGAAGTGGCTTTGTACAGAGTACAGTCACTGTAAACGCCTATAGTATGCTTGTGTATTGAAAGTTTTGTAATGGTTTTTGGTGGCAACCAATTCGGGAAAAACCTATTCTTGAAATAATGTGTTCCATTACAGTACAACTGCAATGAATTCTTTACTTACAGAAATCGACTCAAGCGGCCTAAATGACGTTCATAAGAACACTCGTTCGATAGCCTGTACGTGTGTAACCTGCAACACCACGAAGTCCACGCGAGATAATCTGCCTCTCATTCTTATTTTTATTTGCTTCCTTTCCCCTTTCCTTTGATTGCTTTTTGAGCTTGCTCTTCGACCTTGAAGATGGACGCAATTTGTTCCTCCAAAACGTCGATAAACTTATACCAGACTACACAGCGTCACTTCCCAGAAGACAGCAATCTGTACAGTTACTGCCTTGAAGGGGGGGGCACGCGGTAGCGTAGTTGGTTGAGCCACTATGCTACAAGCCAGAAGGTCGCGGGTTCGATTCCCGAAAATGTCATTGTATTTTTCAATTTACCTAATCCTTCCAGCTGCACTATATACTTGGGGTCGACTCAGCCTCTGACAGAAATGAGTATCAGGAATCTTCCTGGAGTGTAAAGGGCGGCCGACGCGTAAGGCTCACAACCTCACCGCCATCTGTGATCCGATTGTCTAGAAAATGTTGGATCCTATACGTCTCACAACCCTATGAGCCTCCATGGCCTGTCGCAGGGACAGCTTTTTTTTACCTTTTGTATCGCTTTGAGAGCCTCATAACTAAGCTCGAAATTTTGTGTTTGCCACGACAGGTTATTTTTCCAGGTTTAGGAATGTTGTATGTAAACTCCAGTAGGATGTCTTCGACGGGCCATCGGGCGGTAGGAAGTGTGTATGGACACTAGCTTGAATTGTTTGCCTGTTTAAGGACAAGCGAAATGTTACAGGACTATACATTGCAGTCCTTTGGTATTTCGACTGTACTCGGAGGGCATTCAGTATTACAGTTATCTATGGCTCTGCAACAGACTGGTTCTTCGAAGCTTCTCTTGAGCCATGACCCCGGAAATTCAACGCTCCACAATCAGTGAACAATTCTCATGAGGTCCAGAAGAACTCGCATCAGAATTTGCGAGCCGTGCGAGCGACATGTAGACCTAATTTGTAGGGCAACCTCGTGTCAAGGAATAACGACTTCTGGACGTGTTTGATTTTAAGGAGAAGATAGAAGAGTTAGAAACGATCACAGAGGACATGAAGTTAAAATGTATCACTGATGGAGTGCAGTTAAAGCATATCGCTGAGGAGGTGGATTTAAATATATCGCCGGGGTTGGAGTTAAACATATTGGTAGTTTTACCTTTTAGTTTCTTGAGGTGGAGTGAGACTGACTCCATTTGGTTCGTCGGCCTCTGCCTGGCCTACTGTACCAGCCCCGGATGGTAGATGATGAGCGTCGAGCAGTCAATGGAATGAGAATTGGAAAGGGAACCGAAGTACTCGAAGAAAAGTTGCTCCATTGCCACTGTCTCCACCGTCAATCCCACGTTACTTGACCTTGGCTCTAACCCGGGCGGCCGCGGTGGAAAACCGGCGAATAATTGCCTGAGCTATGGCACGGCCTCAAACATATCACTAAGGAGGACGAATTAAACAAATCGCCCGGGAAGTGGAGTTAAAAATCACCCAGGAAATGGTGTTAAAACATGTCGATGAGGTGAAATTAAAAATCACCGAGGGATTGGTGTTAAAACTTGTATATGAGGAAATGGAGTTAAAATCACCGACTAATTGATGTTGAAATATGTCAAAGAGGAGGGGGAGTTAAAAAACGACAGACGAAGTGGTGTTTAAAACACCAAGGAAGATGTATTGAAACATGTCGATGAGGAGGTGGAGTTAAAAAACGCCAGATGAAGTGGTGTTAAAAACACCGAGGAAGTTATGTTAAAACATATCTGTGAGGAAGTGGAGTTAAAAAATCACAGACGAAGGGGTGTTAAAGNTGAAATATGTCGATGAGGAGGTGGAGTTAAAAAACACCAGATGAAGTGGTGTTAAAACACCGAGGAAGTTATGTTAAAACATGTCTGTGAGGAAGTGCAGTTAAAAAATCACAGACGAAGGGGTGTTAAAGTGTGTTGACGAGGTGGAGTTAAAAGGCACCGAGGAAGTGGTGTGTTAAAACATATCTATGAGAAGGTGGAGTTAAAATGTCATTAAGAATGTGGAGTAATAAACACATCACAGATGAGACAGAATTATAACTACTCGCTGAGGCTGTGCAGTAAAACATGTCCTCAGGGTTGTTTAACTCCTCCCCTTAATGAGGCCTTAACTCCATCTTCGTAACGGTATGTTTTACATCTGTCTCATCGGTGATACAGTTTAAATCCACTCCTCAGTGTTAGGTATAACTCCATCTACGGGTATACGATTAATTACGATTAATGTTTATGTGTGTACGGACTGACTGATCACACTTACTGGGCCCTCTGCACGGCTGTGAAGGAGTCTAAAATGGAGCAAAAGCGTAAGTATGATCCCAGCATTCGAGTACAGAGCATAAACGTAACGTATCAGCTGCCTTATTTGATTTCTGAGCTGATGAACGTAACCAGACGTTGCGAAGTCGCGAACTGATCGGATCGCAGCTGCTGAGTGACAGGCTGCAGCATGACTCATCTCTACTTTATGCTAGATGAATTTCTACCCAGCTTTCACTATGCTGGAAATGTCCTCTCTTCCCAACACAGCTGACTCATCAGCTGCTATATCCATACCACTCACTCAAACTTGAATATTAGTAGCTCCATACAAGGCAGTCGACATTCGTCTCTTGGAGAATATCTCTACTTTATTGCACTTCTTACCAGACGCTTTTGTGACGTTGGAGGGCGTCCTTCTGCACAAATAAAACCGCTGAAAGGACATTCAAGCAATTTGATATCTTAGAGTTTTAATAAAATTATGTTCGTTTATACAAATTTTGGTTAAAATTGGATGAAAATAACCGACAATTTATATGAAAACATACACGTGTTTCTACGTATGCTTATCGCTAGTATAACTCGTTAAACATTTCTTCTTATTTTTCTTCTATTCCTGTTGCTCCCAGTTTTATCATAGGGCATCCGTGAAAAGGTTCATTTCACTTCAGTTTCTTAATCTTAGAGAATCGGTAGGACTCCTTGGACGGGGGATCAGTCCCTCACAAGGCCGCTATCTAACATAAACACAGAATAAACACAGATGTCCATGCCTTTAATGGGATTCGAACCGACGATCCCAGCGTTCGAGCGGGCGAAGACGGTTCATGGCATAGACCGCGCGGCCACTGTGATCGCTTCTTGTATTCATGCACCTGTGAGAAATGAAACATACTTACACAGGAATTTTTTCTTGAATGTTGCATACCAAGTTACGTATGACGTAATTCGTTCGTGCAGCAGATAGACGTTACCATTCGACATCCTGAATAAACCGTGCCCCCCTTAACCAAATCTCCATGTCACTAGGAGGGGCGCGCCCCACGCTTTGCAAACCACTCTATCACGCTACTCCGAGCACATCTCATCCACGAAAGACAAGATATTTAAAAAATACGGTTACATAAATTGAAANCTACTCCGAGCACATCTCATCCACGAAAGATAAGATATTTAAAAAATACGGTTACATAAATTGAGGTCACTTTTGGGACGATTTTGGAAGTGCNTACTGATGATGATGATGATGAAATTGAAATGTACGAGGTCACTTTTGCGACGATTTTGGAAGTGCAATGGTTTCTACTCGTAGCTCTGTTTATCTCCTTCCGATCTTCAGGGGGGTCGGACACAAGTACAAATCGTGTCCCTCTTTTGGGGGTGTGTGTGACAAGATCGCATGTTGTGATGTTCAGTCACGTGTCAGCCAGAGCCACGTGGGGTTGGGGTTATGTCGAAGTGCGTGAATAAGGGATTATTCTGTAATTGCTGACCAAGTGTCAGATGTAATAGCCAACCATTCTTCATTTTGTATGACTAATCATGACGTCATACATACTAATGTGTAGGAAGCTTGCAATGATATTCAAAGAGTGAAAGTGGTCGAACATTTATCAGATTTGAGGTAAAATTTGAGATTTTATGTCCCTCGGCGGTGGTTATGAAGATTACTCATTTCTTGGGGGGGGACTGACAATATGATTTCTGCTGGATGGTTACCAACGTTTTGGAGGAAGGTACTGCCTCCTTCTACCCTGAAGATGTAAGCAACACTTTCATTAGAAACACGGATAAACATCTAGCAGACAGCACGATGTCATATCACTGGCGATAATAATTTATGAAGCCGGATTTTTATGGGCCATCCTTATTAATTCATTCAACCTCAGAATTACTGGATTTTTGGACTTTTCATCGTCTGGTATTCTAGAGAACACAACGTTTCGGAAACGGGATCTGTTTCCGTCATAAGGTAAAGGGGAGACACTTACCCTGTTGGGTCCCTTAGAAAGAACTAAGCTGAATCTACGACAAACTCCAAAAAGTCAGTAATTCTAACTGTTATACACCATCGTCAGAAAGCTTTAAAATTTGTAAGTGCGAGGGACAGTCAGTAAATAGGTTACAAATGGAAGTAAGTGAGCTGTAATTGATGTAATAGTGTTTCTATTTGTATCACTAGGTAGCAGCACAGTCCACCTTCATGATAGTCTAGGTAGCAGACGCGCATGCTTATGTTCAGAGGCTGGTTTAAATAGTCAAAATGGTGACTGTGCTTCAGGAGTGTACTACTAAAGAGAAACGTTATGTTGTGCTTTTTTCTGTGGTCAAAATTACTCAGTGCAAAAGATATTCACAAAGAAATGTTTCCTGTTTATTTTGGGAAGTGTCTGTCGCATAAAGTTGGTTTACCTTGCTGGCAAAGGTTTAGCTGCTCACGAAGAAGCTGAAACGGAGGACAGGAAGTGGCTGAGACAACATACGGAAGACTTCTATGCTACTGGTTTCGACGTACTGGTAAAGTGATGGTATTAGTATATTAGTGTATTAGTGTCGGTGGAGAAATAAAAATGTTTTTTCCAAAGTTCGAATATCACATGTTTTACTTTTTATATTCATTTGTAACCTATTTACTGACTATCCCTCGTATCAACCTGGGTTGGTATAAGAGGTCGAACAGTGGTCGCAGTACCAAGTAGACTCAGTCTCATCCGACACCAATAAACTACCAAATAAAAAACTTGCACTATGGGTAAAAATATGTTACAAAATATATAATGTGAATTTTCATGAGATATGAAAGGCACTGTCTTTTGACATGTTTCACCGTGTAGTCTGGCAGATAGCAGCTTGCTTCTTGCTTACTAGTCTTATTCTTCGACATTAAACATGGAGCCAGTAAGTTCCTTCGACACATCCTTCAACTTCTACCATGCTGTACGATTTCAAATCCCGGAACACATCAATGTGCACAGTCCCAGCTGTTAGAACCTCAAATATCACAAGATTTATTACCGCCAGTACACTGGACTTGTGACTGACAACCAACCTTTTTGTTTAACTGCGTACAATTTACCTAGCGTAGACAGAAGTAAAATTATAGGTTTGTATGCTTTAATCTTGGAGGGGGGGGGGATGTTAGGTTAAAAATGGTCAAGTGAAAAATTCTGAACTGAAAAATAGCGAACCTGTCTCGAATTTAAACTGCTTTACACTTCTTCGTTAATAGAGTTTAGTTGCTCTCAGTTACCGAACAGTTTAAGATTTGAAGTTTTGATGGAAGCGATTGTCGGTGTTGTGACATTCTACTGGGGAGATACTTATATTTTGGAAGGAATATATTGCCTCCATCTTCACGGAGGCAGTATGTTCCTCCAAAACGTTGATGTCTCTCCTCCAGGCTACAACATGGCATCATAACCCAGAATAGAATTCAAACTGAGCTACAGAAATAGCGCTCTAGAATTATTTTCTGGAGCTGCTCGGTCCGAAGCTCGGCTGGGACAAGGAGTATCCTGCCCGAAGGTTCTCGTGGTTTCCGTTAGGCCCTCCATGAAAATGCTGGGATAGTATTTCGATTAGCCCACCACTACTTCCTTCCAGATCCTATACCATCTGCCATCCTATGGTATAGTTTAGTCACAGTCGTAACTCACAAATAAAACTACAATACTTTAAATCTGCAACATTTTCAGAGAGAAACCTAGACACATGTGGGAGGATAATATTAAGATGGAACTTAGAGAGAATTGGGTGGTATTGAGTGGATTGATGTGGCTCAGGATAGGGCCCAATGGTGGGCTCTTGTGAACAAGTTAATGAACTTTCGGGTTTCATGAAATGTTTGGAAATTCTTCAGCGGCTAAGCAACTGGCAGCTTCTCAAGAAGGGCTCAGCTCCCTGTAGTTAACATTTTTTAGAGGTCTGCTTGTCTAGTCCTGTATTGTCCTGCAGACGAAACACAGTCCATATTAACTTTCCCGATTTAAACGGAACGTGCTCAGAAAGCAGAGTTCTGCTTGGTGTGAGCCCTGCTGCTTGAAACAGGTTCTGTCTCCTCCGAGCCTGACCTCACGCAGCTCAGTGAGCATGCGCACCGTGTTCATGAACTACCCTCTCGTGCATATTTGATGGGCATCTCTTGCCATTATGAGTTTCCTTGTGCAGAAAATTGTTTTAACCTTGGATTCTGCGTACTTTTATTTTCACTGCCAGATCCCTTGTCCTTCACATATATTTAAGTTTGTTCTTGAGAGTCGGCATAGCGACTGGCTACGGGCTGGATGGCCTGCGAGTCGGAGTTCGAGTCCCGGTAGGAGTAAGATTTTTCTTTTATCTAAGACGTTCAAACCGGTTCTGGGGCACACCCAGCCTCCTATCAAATGGATACCGGGAGCTCTTTCCCCAAGGCGTGAAGCTGATCACTCACCTCCAACTAGTGCCGAGGTAAAGAATACTTGGATTTATACATCCACTCCCCATAAGCCTTCATGGCGTAGTGCTTGATTAGTTAAGCACAGGGGCAACTTTACTTTATAAGGACAGCCTCGTAACTTTAATCTACGTAACAGAATCCTTCTTCAGAAGCTGGTATTATCTCATACGGTGAAGAAATTCCCCACCTTTTATGGAACCTGAAGTTTCATTTTCATGATCACAGCAGCCGTCAGTGGCTTTTCTTGAGCCAGCTGAATCCAGCCCACACGTCCCTACACCATTTTAAGGTCGATTTTAACGAGCAGGTTGGCGTAGTGGTAAGGCTCAGGACTTGTGTTCGGATAGTCGCCGTTTCGAATCTCGGCTGGGAGAGGTTTTCGATTTTTTTCCTCAGTGAATTCAGGCAAATACANCAGGGGCAACTTTACTTTATAAGGACAGCCTCGTAACTTTAATCTACGTAACAGAATCCTTCTTCAGAAGCTGGTATTATCTCATACGGTGAAGAAATTCCCCACCTTTTATGGAACCTGAAGTTTCATTTTCATGATCACAGCAGCCGTCAGTGGCTTTTCTTGAGCCAGCCGAATCCAGCCCACACGTCCCTACACCATTTTAAGGTCGATTTTAACGAGCAGGTTGGCGTAGTGGTAAGGCTCAGGACTTGTGTTCGGATAGTCGCCGTTTCGAATCTCGGCTGGGAGAGGTTTTCGATTTTTTTTTCAGTGAATTCAGGCAAATACACGGATAGTNTTCGTATAGCAACAGGCGTGACCAGAGTGGTTTGAACGGCTGTTGTACTGCGATGTGGAAAGCAAATGGAAAAACTACCACATTATCACTTTTCCTGGATAGTCTCTTTCCAAAAACAGAAGATCGCATTAAGTGGAGAAACTGTTTTGGAAGAGACTGTGGACCTGTCTGTGGATCTGTGGATCTGTCGTCTGACAGATTACTGATGATGATGATGATGACCTCAATTAGGTCACGACCGCCTCGTTTCCAGTTCTTACCTATTCATCAGTCTCCTGTCACTCGATACGAAATGTGGACCAAGGTTTCACGAACTCGTGGTCCACCAGTCGCGGACAAATTTCGCGTCTTCTGCCCCGTCTTCAGAGACAAGGCTTTTATTTATTCTCAAATGAACACATGTCATGTAGAGTTTTATCTTCTGCAATATAATGTCGTGTAGCCCGTTGAAAGCGAATCGACGTTTCGGAGGAATATTTTGCCTACATCTCTTCTCTACTTGTTACTTGCTTCATGCTGGTTTCTTGCTTGGTTTATTTTTGGACCATAAAGATGGCAGCGAAACTTAGGTTGATTTTCAACGGACTACATGACGTTATGTTCCGGCAGAGAGAACTCTTCATAACAACTGCTGTGAGACGCTTAAACCTACATACTCTATCTCCATACAAAAACCAATGGGTTAATGCTGTTAAGGAAATAATCGCTGCTTACTGCGAGACTCATATGATGAATTAAATACACTGTGTGAGCGAAGGGCAGATGTTTTTGGCTTCTTTAAAAATTGATATTTTAGAAAAAAATATATTAAAAGTGTTTACGTTAAATAAGGTATCTGGATAATCCAGTCGGTACAGCGACGGGTACACGCGGGATGGCCGGGGTTCGATTCCCGGTAGTGAAAGATTTTTGTCTTCTCCACAGCATACAGACCGGCTCTAGGGTTCACCCAGTCTCCTATACAATGGGTACCGGGCGCTTTTTTCCCCCGGGAGTAAGGCGGCCGGGGAGTAAAGATGACCACTTACCTCCATCTAGTGCCAAGGCCAAGAATGGTGGAGCTATACTTCCACTCCTTCATACACCTTCACGGCATAGTGCTTAATTAAGTATAGGGAGAACTTTACCTTACCCTAATAATAATAATAATAATAATAATAATAATAATAATAATAATAATAACAAGGATATCAGCGGCTACAACGAAAGCTGAACTGCATATCTGCCAGATTTCATAACTGCAGAACTTGTGTTTGCCTTTAGAAATTGCAGCTAAATATCACAACACTACATTTGCGAAAACAGAGTTTACACCCCGGTTTCTCAACCATCATGATACTGCAACCTCCCCCCCCCCAGTTTAACATATAAATTTATGTAGTCGCCCCTCCTCCACTTCAACCAACCGCCATAAAGTGCAGTTCTGCACAATGTTGCAGGTCCGTGTTGGGCTGTACGGTGACAGCAGGAACCTAAATAGCTTTACAGCCTCTCTACACCTACAGTAAGCTAAAAAATGTTTTTGTACAGTCACGAAAAGTGCAGGTCTCCACATTGTTTCAGGTCGCTATCAGGCTGTACGGTGGTAGCAGGAAACTACTAAATAGCTGTACAGCCTCTATACACACCTACAGTAAACTACACGATATTCCTGTACAATTGTGAAAAAAAAATCGCTAATCTTTTCGTAACGTCCAGCGACATTTTCCTAAAACACTTGTATAATATTTTATTCACTTACTGATATGCCAAAACTGTACGTGGGTACAACTTTATTTAAAAAAAAAATCTTTAGAATTCGGAGACTAGTGTCAGAATAGATCTCGTATCGCAAGCGGGTCGCGACCCACAGTTTAAGAAACCACTTCTTAAGGCAAACGGACACAGAAGCTGTCGATAAACTCTGTGTAGCTGTGCTCAAGGATATTACTCTTGTTTGCGCGGGCAGCAGGTAAGTGTACCTTGCACAAGGACACATGCGAACTGTGTTTATCTTATTATCTACGCTCACAACATCAGGGCCATCCATATATGTCGCCTCCTCTGCTTACCCGTAGAGAGCAGATCGGGCAGTGGGTGTTTCTCTTACGTAATTATTTATCGACTGTACCTGCGAGCCCGTTTGCCCACGATCTCTGCCCACTGCAGAACTAGGGATATTGCAATCAAATTGCTCAAGTCAAGACAGTTGTAAGAAGCCACTTAGGAACAGACATTCTTTTGGAGATATCAGAGCGGTAAGGCTCCTTGCTATCCTGTAATTATCATTCTTGTTCTATGTTCCGGTGGTTTCCGGTTTAATTCCCGGCCGAGAGATAGAATATTTTGAGACTAAGGCTTTTCTTCTTTTCCTCAGTACCTACAGGCAATTGCAGGAATAGTACCTCAAATTAGACCACAACCTCCTTCCTGCTATTTCCTGTACAATTCACAGATTATCCTAGCACCCGACGCTGTGTGGTGTGAGATGTTGGCAGCGTCGGTAAATAAATACGTAAACATGTAAAGTATGATAAGCCGCAAAACAGGGAATGCCAAACTACTTCACTTAATGCACACTGCATCCACAAAACCTGCCAGATGCCAGTTCGGCACAGAACAGAGCACGAGATTTCAGCAGAGAAGACAATAATCTTCATTCCTTTTGTTTCTAATTCAAGTTTCATAAAGGCATATATTTGTCTACAGTGCTACGAACAAACAAACAAACCAATTAACTAAGGAACCAACTAAATAATTAATTAACCAACGAATTCCGTGAGAGGACTCCATCTTGAGAACATAATAATGTTCAGCTTATCAAGAAATTTCCAGACTTTTAAGAAACTTCATTACCCTGTTTACAAGAGCCCGCCACTGGGTCATATCCAGGGCCAAGTGAAGCAGTTCACATCCTTCAATCCTCTTTCGTTAAGATAAATTTTAATATTATTCGCACTTTTATGTCTAGATACTTCTAGTTGTCTGTGTCCTTCAGTTCATTTTATCAAATATTAGTATGTGCTTCTACCCAACGCGTGCTGCATGCTCTGTTCATCGTATCTTCATTGATTTGATTATTTTAGTAATATTCGTTAAATGTAAATTGCGAAGCTGCTCATCGTGTGGTTTTCTCCACACTCCCGTTATTTCGGCTTTCTCCTGTCCAAATGCGCTGTCAGCATCCTGAGTGGTGTCGAACACTCTCAGTCTGCTTCCTTCCCTTGGTGTTTCACACGCATGCAAAACTACACGTAAAATTGTAGCTGTTTTTACATTTTAAAATTTCACGCGGTAGCGTAGTTGGTTGAAGCAATTGCTTTAATCCTTCCAGCCTCACAATGGCCCTGGGGTCTACTCAGACATTAACCGAAATGAGTACCAGGAATCTTCCTTGGAGAAAAGGCCGCCTTGCTGGCGCGTAAGGCGGACAACCTCACCACCATCTTTGATCCGAGTGTTTAGAAAATGTGGGACCCTCGACATCTCACAAACCTATGGACCTCCATGGCCTGCTACAGANGCTGGCGCGTAAGGCGGACAACCTCACCACCATCTTTGATCCGATTATTTAGAAAATGTGGGACCTTCGACATCTCACAAACCTATGGACCTCCATGGCCTGTTACAGAGGTATTTTTACCTTTCTTATTACGTTCTAGGTAACAGGCGAAGAGACTTGAAAATTTAAATGATATTTTTATTGTCGTTTTAATGTTCTTGTGTTGTGCAAATCACCAGGATAAGCCACTAGATTAGGTGAATTTACGTTTATTATAAATTTCTGTACTCATTACTATTGGCCTGATTTTCATTGTAACTCGCTGGTATAACGTGTATAAATTGGAGGTGATTAAATTGAACAGTACTGTATTTTCGTGTTTCTGAATAAAAAAAGAAGTGATTTTGAAGTTATACTTAAATTCACTTTTCATATTGACATACCCTGTACTTCTTCATTCAAGAGATTTTGTGACACTTGGAACTCTTTTCACCGGAGCCAGTCGTAAAGGTAAGGTGAAATAAATTAGACATATGAATAAAGCCACACAAAGTAGATATCTCAGTATGATCATTAGGACCTGCCCATAACAAATGTTCCTCCTACATGAAATAACCGATTGCCAAGAAATAAAACCCCCTTCTCTTCTCTTAAAGCGTGACAGGTGACACATAAAGTTAAATTTACTAAATTAAGTTTATATAATTAAACGCGACATAATCTACCATTTGTCTGATAATTTCCCTGCCCAGAATGGCCTAAAACAAGGAGATGCTTTATCGCCACTGCTTTTCAACTTTGCTTTAGAATATATTATTAGGAAGGTACAGAAAAACCAGATGGGACTGCAATTAAATGGGACATATCAGCTTCTGATCTTTGCTGATGATGTGAATCTACTGGGTGATAATGTAGATACCATAAAGAGAAACACACAAACTGTAATTGAAGCTGGTACGGAGGTTGGTCTAGAAGTAAACAGAGAAAACTAAGTATATGTTGCTGTCTCGTCACCGGAATGCAGGGCAAAATCATGACATAAAGGGAGCTAACATATGTTTTGAAAATGTTCCTATAATAAACCAAAAGCTGATTTATGAGGAAATTAAGAGAAGTTTGTATTCGGGCAATGCTTGCTGCAGTTCAGTCCAGAAATTTTGTCTTCTCGTCTGCTGTCTGAAAACGAATATTACAATATAAAAAACTATATTTTTGCCGGTGGTTCTATATGGGTGCGAAACTTGGTCTCTCAGATTAAAGGACGAACATAGACTGAGGGTGTTTGAGAACAGGGTGTTGAGGAGAATATTTGGACCAAAGAGATATTAAGTGACGGAAAGCTGGAGAATGAGGAGCTTCATAACCTGTAATCTTCATCAAGTATAATTAGAAATATTAAGTCAAGGAGGATGAGATGGGCAGGGCATGTAGCATGAATGGGGAGGAAGAAGAAGATGATGATGATCATGAATTCACATAGGATATTGGTGGGAAAGCCAGAAGGAAAGAGACCACCGGGAAAACCAAGACGTAAGTGGGTGCATAATATTAATATGGATATTAGAGAGATAGGATGGGATGGTAAGGATTGGATTGATATAGCTCAGGATAGGGACCAGTGGAGGGTTCTTTTGAACACGGTAATGAACCTTCGGGATCTATAAAATGCTGGTACGTTCTTGAGTGGCTGCACAACTGGCGGCTTCTCGAGAAGGGCTCAGTTCCATGAGTGAGTGAGTGAGTGAGTGAGTGATGGACATAGTCTACACGGGTGGAGTTCGTTCAGTAAATTCTTTATGGAAAGAGAGAAGTTGTATTTTAAAATTTGATCAGTCATTTTAATTTAAATATAACAAAAGTTCAACAGAATTTGTACTGTATGATAAACGATGAAAACAAAGTGTACTATCATCTGTGCATGTGACGTCATGTAGTTTAGTAGAAGGTAACCGATGTTTCGGGGAAACCTACTGTCTCTATTTTCGGGGTCGAACAATAAGTGAAGCAAGAAATAAGGAGCTTGTTTCTTACTGGTTTCTCACCCAGCTTTACTGTTCCACACTGAGGATAGAGGCAGTAAGTTCATCCAAGATCTAAGTGAATCTACTGGCCCACACAACATCACACCACGGAAAATTATATTATAATTTCCTCTGTGGTAAAATCCTAACAAATTACGAAAATATTTTTATGTGTATTGTTGCCAGCTGTGCGATCCTAACCTGACATAAGTCCAGAACCAGCATAGCTCAGTCAGTATAGGCTACTGGCTGGGCAACCAAGGAATCAGGATTCGATTCCCGGTAGGTACAATTATTTTTGCGTTCTTCATATGGTACAAATCGGTTGTTGGACCCGTCGGTGTTCCTACAAAATGAGCGACATCGGTACATGAAGCTGCCTTCTCACCTCCATGTAATATCAAGGCTAAGAATGGGTGGAACTCTACCTCCACTCACTCATATTACTTGAAGTCTTGTTAATTATGCAGAGGGACAACTTTCCGTTTTTACATGAAATGAGTCACTACAGCAGGGTTTATTGTATTCTAGTTGAATGCTGAAGGTAATGCCAGCTGACTCACTAACCGTAGGATGCCGTTTGCTGACAATGATATAAGCCTCTGTTTCATTGGATTGTATCTGGCAATGCCGATGTTACATAACATGGCTCTCGGGTAGTCAGGTGCTAGCTTCTCACCGCGGAGCCTCGGCTTCTATCCCAGGTGACTTTATGTGAGATTCGTAACGGACGAGAGCGGGGTTATACCCGAGTTTTTATCCTGCTTATCACCCGCCTCGTTGGAGTAGCCGCAACGCTCTAGGATAGTAGAGGTACTCGGTTCGAATCTCGACCGAGATTCCGGCTGACTTCACAGACATTCAATTTTCCTCAATCTCTCCAGGCAAGAGTATCTAGATTAGGCTCCAATTGCTTCTTTCTAAATCTTTTCCGATTTATCATTCAGGAGGTCGCAGTTTCTATTCCCAATGAGGTTATTTGATTTTCTAATCAACCTAACCCTTCCAGCCGCACTATGGCCCTAGGGTCGATTAACAGAAATAAGTACCAAGAATCTTCCTGGAGGTGAAGGGCGGCTGGTCCTTAAGGCTGACAATCTCACCGCCATCTGTGAGCCTACTGTCTAAAAAATGTGGGAGTCTCGACGTCTCACAACCATATCGGCTTCCACGGCCTGTTACTATATAGTCTAGATATAGAACACTGTAAAGTAACTCCTACATAAAAACCTACTGTTTTCCTCTGCTAATCACGATTCTACTATTGCTCCATACCCACCTGTTTTCGCCCTGTGTGTAATTGCCCTGACCAAGTAGCACACTGTCACATCAAAGGAACTATAGGCAAAATCCGACTGGTGAAATTATTTCAAATGAATTTCCTGTCAAAGAGTATGGAATTAGAAGAGATGCTCACGGCTCTCTGTACTGTCCATTCCACTTGTTAGCTCTCTCTCGGCTCCAGAAGCACGAAATATCAGGTACGAGCGACAGTAATTAGTAACCCAGGACAGTTTTACTCTTTCTTTGATTGTTCCTGTTTCTTCAGACTTATAATCGGCCACACGGTATTTGAAAGTTCTGACCATTGTCTCCACAGATAATGCAGATAAAAACCAAAAAACTGCTTTGTATCTTAAGGGGAAAGAGAAATCACTCACCTGCATCTGTGTAAGACGTGATCTTCCGCTAGGACTGGACGTCACACTTACTGGGGCGTCCATCATGGTGGCCATGGTGACGCCTTGGCTATGGCACGAAGGCTGGAATATGGAAAGAAAATTATGATAAAGACCAGAAATATCGGATCACATGTTACAGGAATGCGAGGTCCTGACATAGCTCAGGCAGTTAGCAGTTGCTGTCAATCCCAGGGCAGTCCATATGCGTAGTAATGGATGTAGTAATTCGCTTAGTGGGGGGTGGAGTCTAACTGGGTCCACTCGGCATGGCGGCCACTGATTGGCCTATTGTAGCCTGCCCCGGGTGATTATGATAATGGAGAATTTGGTGGAATGAAGATTGGCAGAGG
>NW_019729903.1:718974-763334 GCF_002891405.2 Cryptotermes secundus | reverse complement strand
CACTTGAGCTATGGCGCAGCCTTAGTGGATGAAGTAACATTAAGGCAAATTTCTTCCCAGTACTTCGATTTATCCTGCCAATTCTCATCCAATAAAATGCTTAATTTTTCTCATCTATCATCCAGGACTGGTACAATGTACCATTTAAGGCCTAATACTAAGGCCCTCAGAGTCAGTCTCGCCACACACAAAGCGTACAAAGGAACATGAACGAAATAAGAATATCAACAGTTCAGAGGATTCGTAGTACAGGTTATGAAATGAGCGTGGTTTCATACGCACACCTGAACCATAGCGGGAGCTCTCTGATTAAAATCTGGGGCGGGTCAACATTTCTTCCTACACCCAATAAGGATCCGGAGGTTAATATTTAGGATTTAATACGGTACAGTTATCACGTCTTTTCTGACACCCTGATAGGAACCTGCGACATTGCACAGAGCAGCACTTTTTCTTACTGTACAGTAATTTTTTATAGCTTACTGTAGGTGTGGAGAGGCTGTTAGGCTATTTAGGTTCCTGCTGCCACCGTACAACTAGGTAGGGACCTGCAACAATGTGCAGAACTGTAATTTTCGCTGACCGGCGCGTAAACTGCATTATTTTAGTAAATCCCGGTGCCACAATGTTTGAAAGTCCCTGGTGTCAATGGGTGGAAACTGCTGAGGAGTTTGTTGGCTTAATCTGGACCGAAATTTTTCACCTTAGTACAAAATTTAAACCTCAGTTTTATGGTCAACAAAGAGGTTATGTGCAGATTCGCTCAAAGAAAGACCTGCTAATATTATACAATAGTGCATCCTGTTGCACTGTGTAGGTTTGACTTAGGCGGCACAGAAACCCATAAGTCAGAAACTTGCTATTTATTACGCCCTGCATATATTATTAATATATCATCAACAAATATATTTTTACGACCCTATTAAGTTAGTTAAAAGTCGAGTTTATGAACCATAAAAATGCTATCGTGCACATGTTAGAAAAAAGAAATATTAGCTCTATACTAGAAACCACTGGAATTGCGAAATCAGTGTGTGTGTGCGTGTGTGTGTGTGTGTGTGCAGAGCGAGGGTTAGAACCTTCGGTTAAAATGCATAGCACAAGGACAGAACTAACGTCTAGTAAATAACATCGTGAGTTATGTGGTAGAATTTCATCGACGTTTCGGAAGAACGTACCACGTTCAGTTTCGTGGTCGAAAAATAACCCAAACCAAGCAACCAGAAAGCAAACAAAAAGCTCCGTGGCTTAAGTCCGCAAACGAACTATACAGACCGAGCGACCGCCGCTTGTAGGCGAAGTTAGTGCCAACTTTAGCGGATAGAGGGTGTCGCGTGGTCAGCGCAACAAATCCCCACGGCTGTTAATTTCGGTTTTCTAGACTGAAGCCTCTATTTCCTTGAAATAGCTCCTCAATTATCCTCACGAGGCTGAGTTATCCCCGTTCCAGACCCACCACTTCTTAGAAAATCTGATAGCGCCTGGAATCGACCCGGACCTCTGGATCTGTAGGCTGGAACTCTGACCACTAGACCACAGAAGCGAGTAACCAGCAAGCAGAGCCACTAAATTTGCTTATTATTCGACTGTGAAAATTGAGGTAGTACGATCCTCCGAAACATCGGTGAAATTCTACCAGAGTACTAGCCATGATATCCCCGAAGTATAGTCACTTTCACTGCAATGAGAATTTCGAATCGAATATATAATGTGTGGAACATGGCTGGAGGGCCCCAGTCTCCCCGTCCACAGAGAACTGCCTCCGCAGATGTACAAACCGCTGTCTGGTTCATCTGTTCACAGATGAGCACATTCTTGCAACCCATTCACAGGTCATTAACCTGCGGACGGCCATATGGTGTAGAACGTCTCGCGAAAGCTTTCGTCCCAACTTATCTTCCTTATTTCATAATTAACTGTGCTTCGGTACATTTAAGTTCTTGAGTAGTGACTCTCTGAACACCTCTGGGTCCTACCCAGCCTCCTGCCCAATGGGTAACCCTCGCTGATAAAGTGACAGGGGAGTGAAGCTGACAACTCACCTCCATCCAGTATTAAGGTTAAGAATGGTGGAGCTATACCTCCACTGTCCCATACATCTTCATGGCAGTATTTAATTAAGCACGGGTAAAATTTTGGTTTAAGATAAGCAATATATTTCGTTAACGATTTTTCATAATGTAATAAAACGAAAGTAAACACGGAAGGCTGAGAAATATGAAAATGTGGTAGACAGGTACTGACGTTTCAGAAGTACCTCTGCTTCCATGCTCAGGATCGTTATTTTTGTACCTATTTTATGCCCTGTAATCGGAAGCAGCAGCTCCCTCTCGAACATTAGTACCAGGCTGCCTCGCTGAACGGCGCCACATCCCACAGAAGTCTTCATAATTAGTGTGGCAGGTGAGCCTGCAGACAAGACTCTGAAGTTGTATTCTGGTGGTGATGTGTTCGAACCTCTTTCTGGGTGTGCGAACTATTCTGAGTATTTCATATATTTACTCAGTCCCTCCAGACAAACGACAGAAAGACAGAGAGAGAGAGACAGGTAAATTGCTACTGGCCCTCGCCAGCAGAGAGTGATTCTTCGTTCCTAGACCCGCGGGACTCATTACTATATTTTATTGTCTCCCGACTCTGGAAGTCATGTAAATCTTTCTGATCCTCCAGACATACCCTGAACTGAGCGTGATATTAAGCCACGACCACTTCCTTCCACATCCTCTCCAATGCATTATTCACTAACCATCCCACAAGTTATGCCATATCGTCTGAGCAACTGGCAACGTCTTAAACCATAGAATTCATCGCTGTGCTAGGCAAGTTGACTCGAACGATAACGCTACGTTCTCGTATTAGGGGGTTCTCGGTTCGAATATCGACTGGGACATATGCTAATTTCACTGGGCTGTTCACGGTTTTTCCCATTTCCTGCAGCTAAATACCGGGATAATATTATGCTACTACTGCTGCTCTCTGCCTTCTTCAGAACTCATTTTCATTAATAATCTTACTGCTCGACGCTTGGTGCTCGCTACCATTCAGTCCAGAAGCTTTTGTCTTCCCGTCTGCTGCATAGAAAAGTAAAAATTACAATATACAAAACTATAATTTTGTCTGTGGTTCTCTATGGTGTGAAACTTGTCTCTGACATTAAGGGAAGAACGTAGACTGAGGGTATTTGAGAACAGGGTGCTGAGGAGAATATTTGGACAGAAGAGATATTAAGTGGCGGGAAGCTGGAGAAAACTGCACCATGAGGAACTTCATAACTTTTACCGTTCACCAAGTACAGGCAGGGTGCGTCAACGAATCGGGTGATTTTGAAGACATTATGAACAGTAAACTATTCCATTTATTTGGTTTTAACACATATGAATGCAGTGTAAACATAAAAGCGTTTGATTTTTATCAATTAAAATGCTGAGAACAGACGTCTATTTCCACAAAATAACATCCGACAAATGACCACCATCCGCTGCAGGCACCCGGTAAGTCTCTTCCTGAAGTCACTCGTTACTCTAAGCAGCATCTCTACGGGAATTCGTTCAACTTCTTCCCGAATTCAATGTTTCAGCTCCTGAACTGTGTGGGGTGCTGAAACTGTGAATATTTGGGATTTCAGATACACCCAGAGAAGAAAATCACATATGGAAAGATCAGGTGACCTGGCTGGCCACATGATGTCCCCATATCTGGAGATAACATGGTTAAGAAACAGGTTATTCACAACTGCCATGGAAGCTCGTGCGGTTTGGCACATAGCTCCATCTTGCTGGAAAAACGTTTCTTCCTTGACTGAAGACGAGAAAGTGCAGGAGCTAAGAAGCTCTCCATCATGTGACGTAACGCAGTGCAGTCTAGTTACAGCCCTTTCCCACTCATCTTCAAAGAAGTACGGGCCAATCATTCCAAACGAAGATATCGCGCACTGTACTGTGACTTTGGAACTGTGAAGTGGTCACTCATAAATGCCTTTGGGGTTTGTGGCCGACCAATAGCGGAAATTTTGCTTGTTAAAACCCTGATAAATGGAAATGAGCTTCATAGCTCATCAGTAAGCTGTCAACGACATCTTGCTTTTGATTAATTAATTGCAAGAAAATCTGGTAGAAATCAACTCTGTTTCATAGTCGTGTTCGTGTAGTGCATGAGTAGCTTGAATTTTATAGGGGTAGAAGTGGAGATCTTTGAGCAAAATCCGCCGAACGCTGGCTTCGGACAGCCCGAGTGATTCAGCGTGGCGACGAGCAGACCGGCGTGGACTTCGTTCAATGGCTTCTCTCACTGCCGCTACATTCTCGGGCGTACGTGCTGTTTTTACGCTACCACCGTTCGTATTTAGTATAGAACCAGTAGCCTCAAAGTTTTGAACCCAGATCTTGATGGCATGGGCAGATGGAACAGCACGATTGCAATGAATACTAAATCTCTTCGAAATTCACGCTGAGCGATCACGAAACTGTCACCGTTTTTGTAAAACGCTTTCACAGCAAAAGCACCTTGTGCTCCAGTCCACGGCTCCATTGAAACTAAAACGCTTTGAAGTAGGCCGCTGGGTGGCAGTAGTGGCATCCTCCCCACTCCAACCAATCCAGGAAAAAATACAGCCGCCAAATCACCCGATTCATTGACGCAATCTGTATAATTAAAATAAGTAAAGAAGCATACGATGGGCAGGACATGTAGCACGAATGAGAGCGAAGGTGATAAAGAATACTGGTGGGAAAGCAAGAAGGAAAGAGACCACTAGGAAGACCAAGACGTAGGTGGGTGGATAATAATAAAACGGATCTCAGAAAGATAGGATGAGGTCTTATGGACTGGATCGATTTGGCTCAGGGTAGGGGCAAACGGAGGACTCTTGTGAACACGGTAATAAACCTTCGGGCTCCATAAAATTCCTGGGAAATTCTTGAGTAGCTGCACAACTGGCGGCTTCTCAAGGAAGGCTCAGCTTCATGAAGTCAGTCATCACTCGATACTATATGTGAGCCGGGATAGCTCAGTCAGTACAGTGACTGGCTACGGGTTGGAAGGCCGGGGTTCGATTTTCTGCAGGGCAAGATTTTTCTCTTCTCAGTAGCCTCGAGACCTGCTCTGGGTGTTCACACAGCCTCCTATTCAATTGCTACGTGGGGTTTCGCCAGGGATAAAGCGGCCGGACATGAAGGTAAGGCTAAGGTCAAAACTGTTGGTGGTACCCTATATGTCTTCATGGTGTGTTGCTTAATTAATTACGCACAGGGACACTTTTACCTTTATCACTGACGCTGTACAGTTGCAGTTACTAGCGGCATTGTTAAACGTGCAACAAGGAAATTAAATGAAGCCATCTGAAGAAGATTCAGCCTAATGGCCATGCGATGATTCTTTACTTTGTGCCAATCTGTTTTCGTCAGAATTCTCTACAGGATGATTTTTGACAGGAATTGGGATTGTTCATAAGGGCAACGAACCTGGACCGCCACTCCACATGCCACATTCTTTATATTTCCTAACACTTTCCGATTCTTACAAAAGCATTAGAGTGGAACGGGATTTTTTTCACGATCACTCAAGCGGGCGAGGTATTCCCAAAACATCAGTCACGTGACATTCATTGCATTATCTTTATGTTTCTTTCTGTCAGGATGTTTCTCAGCTTAGATAATTTCTGGAATCAATTATTCTTTGCAGTCCTGTGGATGGTTAGTGACGTCTGAGAGGAATCTGATACGTCATTCTGTCCTGAAGATGGAGCCAAGATGTTCTTCCGAATGTGGCTGCACAATGTCACCGCGTAGGACACCTCACTCTAGCGCTTCGCTACTATGAACACCTCACATCTTGTTCACGGGTTCGATTCCCGATGAGGCCATTGGATTTTTTAATTGACATAACCCTTCCTGCCGCACTCTGGCCCTGGGGTCGACTCAGCCTCTAAGAGAAATGAGTACCAGGAATATTCCTGGGGGTAAATGGCGTCTTGCCGGCTCGTAAGGCTGACAACCTCACAGCCATCTGTGAGCCGGTTGTCTATAAAATGTGTTGGCCTCGACATCTCACAACCCTATGGGCCTCCACGTCCTGTTACAGGGATAGCTTTACTTTTTTTACCGTTTATTCTATCGTGAGCCAGAAGGGGCGGGGCTACATTTCCCCCATCCTATTTCTTTACAACCAGTTCTAATGTTATAATACCATTCATTCCTAGATCTTTCTAGTGACATTTTCTTTTAGATTTTATATCAAAACTTTGTGTGTATTTCTCTTCTTTCGAATTCGTGCTACATTCTCCGTCCATCTCATTCTTTCTTCGATTATCTAATAATATTTAGCATGGAATAATAATAATGAATGTCTTAATTTATTTAATTTTTTCCAGCCTCCTGTTCCTGTCCTTTTACGAGCAAATATTATTCTCAGCACTATATTCTTGAATATCCTCAGTATATTTAATTTCCTTAATATGAGAGACCATGTTTCAGACCAGTACAAAACAAGTGACTAAATTACAGTCTTTCATATTTTAATCTTTAAGTTTCTTGTCAACAAACGAGACGAGAAGTGATTCTGAATGAAAGCAAGCATTTTAAAAATGTGAAAACCTTCTTAAATTATCCGTGGAAGCAATTTTGGTCTGGAGAGTTCTATCTTTTGGGACGTAACGCTGTATAATGTTAACCAACGTCTCGGAGAAGCTATCACTTCCATCTTCAGTGTCGAAGAATAAACCAAGCAAGAAATCAGCAAGACGAATGGAGCGAAGAGATGTCTTGTAGGTTCCAAAGGATTCTGACCATGGTGTAGAACACAGAATTACTGGGTTTTGGACTTTTTCCATCGTCCTGTATTATAGAAAATAGAAAACACGACGTTTCGGAAAGTGTATCTGTTTCCGTCTTCAGGTGAAGGGGAAAACACCTACCCAGTGAGATTAGCTCTTTATAAAGGGCCCGACTGAGCAGGTGTCTTCCCCCTTCACCTGATGACGGAAACAGATCCAATGTCCGAAACGTCGTGATTTCTATTTTCTAGAATGCCGGACGATAAAAAGTGCCTAAAACCCAGTAATTATGTGAGATAGACAATATTAAAATGGAGCTTAGAGAAACAGGATTGGATGGTATGGATTGGATTGATCTAGCTGAGGATAGGGACCAGTGGAGGGTTCTCGTGAACACGGTAATGAACCTTTGGGTTCCATAAAATTCTGAGAAATACTTGAGTAGCTGCAGATTTGGCTTCTCCTCAAGAAGGGCTCAGCTCCATAAGAAATAAGTAAGTGTCATTCTTAAATTCGTATTTTTAGTATCGCTCTAATTTCACATGACTTATCAGCTATATGGACGTTACAGTTTAGTCGTGCATTTTGGTGACGAGACATCATAGACATATTGGCGTCGGCAGGGGGGGGGGAGAAAACAAAGCATCTGCCATCCCCCTTGAATTATTGCAAAAATAAAGTAAAAATTGAGAAAACAATGAAATACTCGTAGGCCAATTGTTGATATCAACAACTAAAATTATTTTAAAAATAGTGTTATATTCTGAATAGTCTAGGTTGGTCAGCTAAGATGGTCTTAAAAGGCCCACATTTTGTGCCCCCCCCCCGGCCTGGAAAATATCCTATCTGCTTTCATGCATTGGCAATCAAATATACGCCGTCTAATGAAAATAAAGTACGGTGGGAAAGGCTTCAGTACTCCCTGAATTGGAAGTTTAATGTCAGAATAAAAAGGGGGCTTAAAACCTGTAACATTGTGCTGGTCCCTGCGTGTGGAGTCAATGTACTTACAGGTAGCTGTGCAGATGCCGGCGTGTGTTGCAGGCGATAGCAAAGTGTAGGGACGGACGATGCACTCGTAGGTTGGCTCGCTACTGTCTCGCTCGCACTGTGGAGGAGCACTGCAGCTCACTCGCATGCAGCTCGCCTGGCGGGACAGATGAGTCTCCCGGCGGGGGAAACGGAGGCCTCCCACCCGCACGTCATAGCCCTCAATCCTGCGTAATGTAAATCACTACGGCCCTAATTGAGCAGCTCAGCTCAAGAAATATTACCCCATATATGGTACTCGAAGCCGCGCGGTCTAAGGCAAGAACTGTCTTCGCTCGCTCGTACGCAGCTATCGTGGGTTCGAATCCCACTCAAGGTATAGATAACTGCGCAAGTTTATTCTGTTTGTGGTGTTCTGTGTGTAGGTAGCGACCTTGTGACGGGCTGATCCCTGTCCAAGGAGTCCTACAGACTGAGTACAGGGTTAAGAAACTGAAAAAGAGGCCAAGGTCAAACAGAAGGACAGTAGAGCCATAGACAGGTACATATGGAACTCAAATGTTCATAAGCATGTTAAGATGCAGGTTATCTTCGATGATGACTATGAAGATTACAGTGTTTTGGGATGTGAAACCGCCTAGTCTGTTAGATAGGAACCAGCGTTTCGGTAGAACCTGCTGGCTGTACGTTTAAGGTAGGGGGTAGATTTTCCTACTCTGGTACTACATTCATCTTAGTAACTATCCAATGAGGGAAGCGCCATAGCTCAAGCGGTTAGTCGCTGGCTTCCCACCGCGGCGGCCCGGGTTTGATCCCGGGGTCTGCTCAAGTGGGATTTGTGGTGGACAAAGTGGCGCTGGGGCAGGTTTTCTCCTAGTACTTCGGTTTCCCCTGCCAATCTTAATTCCACCAATTGTTCCACAATCACCCTCACCTATCATCTGGGGCTGGTACAATAGGCCAGTAGTGGTCGCAGTACAAGGGACTTAGTCCCACCCCACTAGCAATAAAGAAAACTATCCAATGAAAAAGACAATGTCTTTCGATAGTTAGATCTGAAAATGGAGGCAGAATATATTCCCAAATCGTTAGTAACATCTATAAATATACATGACGTCATATCTCTGAAGATACCCTCATAAGAAACATTTCCCGTATTTATAAAATTTTAGTCCAAAAATCTGAAGATAATAGATGAATTGTTGACCTATTCAGACATAGGAGGATAATATTAAGATGGATTATAGAGAAATAAGGAATGTATGTGGGCGAAAGTCCTCTGGTTTATGATAGGGTCTAGTGATGGGCTCTTTTGAACACGTTAATGAACGTTCGTGTTTCCGTAAAGGACAGGCAGTTTCTTGAATAACCGAGTGACTTAGCCTCTCAAGAAATATCCTAATCAAAAGTATTACTTGTACAATAATATAGTATAATTTAATATTTTGAACAATAAATCTCTTCTAATTAACATAAAATTTACTGCATATATCACAGCAAACACATTTGAGTTCCCATTACAACTAAGAACCAGTTAATGTTTCTCAGGCAAAGAACCTGTTTATTGTGAGAATCTGACGAAACATGTAAATGAAATATATTGATAAAATGCAGAGCTTTTTGAACGTTAAGACAATTGGTACAGCAAGGAAGAAGAGACGGTGCTTGCTGCTTGGTTCTTATTGTTATTTCTATAGCTTCCTTATTGACTTTGAAGAAGGAGGCAATATATTACTCCGAAACTTCGGCGAACTTTCAGAGGACAACACGAGGCAGATCCTATAATATAATACTCCTTATTATAATTACATTTTTTTTTGTAAACCAAATCTTCATACGGTACTAAACTTTTGTATCTGTAAGGGATGTCTCCTTATTTTAAGAGTCACTAATCACTCATTTACGACGAGAAGAACTTAGCGTTTGATGTCCTGTTAGTTTAACGTTCTCACGCCTTACCGTTTAGTTTCGTTGTGTGGAGTGTATCCGTTCTGACAGATGTTTGTGTCAGTATATGGCAAAGAAGCTGCGCATCCCTGAGCGAGAAAGTGGGTAGGGGGCTTAGACGGGCTCTAAAGATAGCGAGAATCCATCTCACGCCGTGTGTAGCGGCAGCCCAGACTGAGCCTTAAGTTCCTCATCCTCAGTGAGTCGAGTCCTCTCTCCTAACAACGCTGCTGATGTGGCCTATCTCCCTCCCTGTTCATCATTACGAGCAAGGCAAGTCTCATATCTCCTATTCGGGAGGTGCTGAGTTCGAAACTCGGCCAGGAGAACAGCCATCCTGAGATCCTTTATGATTTATCAGTTCCTTCAAGCAGATATTGCCTCAGTTAATTCACAGAAACTTCCTTCCAAATAATTTCTGGTCTATCATTTATCAGCCATCCTATAATTCGACGCCATACAGAGTGTCCCAGGAGGAAGAATAAAAATTCTGGGAAGTCACAGTGTTGGTAATTCTAAGCAAAAAGTGTATCCATACTTGTGTCCGATTCCTAACGGTTTCCGAATTAAAGCTATTTCACTGTACAGTTCTAAAATTGTTGATAAGAAAGAGATATTACGTAAAGTAAGAAGTAAAAGTAAAGCTATCCCTGTAACAGGCCGTGAAGGCCCATAGGCTTGTGAGACATTGAGGGTCCCACGTTATCTAGACAATCGACTCCAAGATGGAGGTAATGACGTCAGCCTTACGCGCCGGCTGTACTTTACTCCCCAGGAAAATTATTTAATTAATTCCTGGTACTCATTTCTGTTAGAGGCTAAGAGAACCCCAGGGCCATAGTGCGGCTGGAAGGATTAGGTCAATTGAAAAAATTCAATAACCTCATCGGGACTTGAACACGCGACCTTTCGGCTTGTAGCATAGTGCCTCAACCACTACGCTACCGCGTGCCCGTACTATTTCTAATGCTGGCATTTATTGTCCAAGTGACAAAGTTGGTACAGTTTACCTGGTATAATACATTTTCGAAAATTCAACCGTCAACATCAATGCACTTTTAAACTCGTGTTAGGTCATGGCGTGTTGCTCGTCTGTACACTGTACAGTGTACTGTGCAGTGAAATAGCTCTATCTCGGAAGCCATTCGGAAAGTGGCACACGTACATACACACTTTTTGCTTAGAATGAGCGATATTATGACGGCAAAGAATACTGAACTTTCCTTGTGGATCACTGTGTATAGACTAGCTACTCAGGGGTGGATTAAGGCATAGGCGAAGTGGGCCATGGCCTAGGGCCCCGCGCGAACAAAGATTGCAATTTATATAACATGAAACGGTTGTGAGGCCTCTAGGGCTTTTAGGTGCAACAGAAATGGTGTATTTCCTGTATTCATTAGTTCTAATAAATAGTAAAGCTTCCGACACAAATTCTCTCCCCGTTACATTTTTCAGTCCCCTGGGGCCCCGCTCTGAACACTGGCCTAAGGCCCTGCTGCAAATTCTTCAGCCGCCTGAGTAGCTACAGACAGCATAGTAAAGTAACCCCCAAACCCATATTTGTAGCAATTTTTGTCTCCTCTTGTGGTGGGATGAGACTGACACCGCAAGTGCGCCCATTGTACCAGCCCCGGATGACATAGGAGAGAATGAAATATTTGATGGAATTATGACTGAAAGAGAGGGAACGAAGTAGTCGGGGGAAAAACCTGCTTCATTGCCATTCTGTCTACTAAAATTCCTGCATGGAATATTCTCGGTTTGAATCTACCCCCACCGCCATGAGATCCCGGCAAGCTAACAATTACTGAACAAGGTGACTAGGCAGTAACGCATGACTTATATTCGGTTCTTAATATCGGGCGAGGAACCGCCTGTGTCTTCTGACTGTTTCGTGTTTTACCTCAGTTACTCAATTTTGAATTGTAATTGTATGAACTCCAGGAAACCACAGGTCTTACGTGGTGCGTGTATAACTCAATATTCCCTGGAATAGCTCAGTAAATACAGTTTGTCGAGCAGGTTGGTACTAAGCCTCAGCAGTTCTAATGAGTATGTGAGAAATGACGAGTTCGAATCTCGATCGGGACACTAGATACCCTAACCAAGGATTATCGTGAGTTTTCTCAGTCCTTTTAGGCAAATGCTGGATCAGTATCTCAAATTTGGCCAATATATGTCCCTCCCAAAATCCTTTCCAATTCATTAATCACTGATCATCCTAAATACTGTAACTTGTAACAACTACCGTGAGATAAGCCAATATACGAGAACCGTTTCTAGGCAACGGCTCGGTAAACAATTTCCCACGGCAAAGGATACCATACAATAACAGAGGTAGAAAGTTAAAAGAGATACAGATATACATGTAACAGGCCCCCAAAAAAATCGAATGACCTCATCGTGAATCATATCACAGTGTCTCAACTAACTACACCACCCCGTGGGCCATTTTGAACAAAGTGTTGTCACATTTTATGTGAAGATGCGTTCCCAAAGGCTTCGCATTATTCAAGACAAGTATTAAAACACGTGTGATTCTCGAAGAATCCCTCTCTTGATGAGAGGGGGGGGGATTCACATTATTTCAAACTTTGCGCATAAATTGAGAGCTTACTGATACTGCCTTCTATCGCACTATTTTAAATTCGCGTAAAATACGACCTATACCCAAGACGATAGGCAGTACCCAACACAATATAAACTTGTTCGGTAAGAAATGTGGTTTTAGCTTGCAATGTACATGTCCGGCACCCAACCAGTTCCGTTCCATGTTATTCATGTCGGTTTCTCTTCTTCCTTTAAAGATAATTGAGGTCAGCGCACGACTTATTGATCTGAGGGGCTCGACCCACCTACCCCAACAGCAGTCGACCCTTACACTTGTATCTCGGCTAGTCAGTGAAGTGTATGGATGCTTAGGTTATTGAGAACATATCGACACGCCACTGACCCAGCGCCCCAGTGGTTAGTAATTCCGCTTACTATTCGGGATGTCCCTGGTTCAAATTTGACATAGAGACAGGCTATCCTGACTGGGGAACTGTCGCGGTCTTCTTCAGTCCTTCAGACAAATGTCCGGATATTACAGCAAGCTAGTCCGCCAGTGTTTTATTTCGCAACATTCCTCTTTCAATATTTACTATTCAAAGTCAAATAGTATGAGCAATTTTGGCTTAAGCTGGCTCAAGCAGTGCCGCATCTGATTTTAATTCGTCATATCTGAAATAGAACAGTCGATGTAACAACTGGCTACGGGCTGGACGACCAAAGGGTCGGAGTTCGAGTCCCGGTGATCGTAAGAATTTTCTCTATGTCGTCCATATCGGTTCTGGGGTCCACCCAGCCTCCTATCCGATGTGTACTGGAGGCTCTTTCCCCGGGAGTAAGGCGCCCAGGGCGTGAAGCTGACCACTCACTTCCATCTAGTGCCTAGGTAAAAAAAAACTTGGATTTATACAACCACTCCTCCATATACCTTCATGGCGTAGTGCTTAATTAGTTAAGCTCAGGGTCAAATTTACTTTTACCCCTAAGAAAGCTCTGTGGCAGTAGCTTAAGTAAGGTCAAAACTCCTGCTTTTTACATCCTTCCGCCATGAGTACTCAGTTTGTTGGTTACTTACAGCGTCAACCTCGATCCCAATGTTAATAATTGAATTATTTTTAGTTTAATATACCAAGAAACACAAGAAGAGACTTTGTAAAAGGTGAAAAGGCAAAGCTATCCATGTAATAGGCCGTGAAGGCCCATAGGCTTGTGAGCCGTCGAGGCTGCCACATTTTCTAGACAGTCGGCTCAATGATGGCTGTGAGGTTGTTAGTCTTACGCTCCGGCCGCTCTTTACCCCCAAAGGAAGATACCTGGTACTCAATTCTGTTAGAATCTGAGTCGACCCCAAGGCCATAGTGCGGTTGGAAGGATTAGGTCAATCGAAACATCCAGTGATCTCATCGAGAATCGAACCTGTGACCTTCCGGCTTGTAGCATAGTGCTTCAACCAACTACGCTACCGCGTGCCCCCACAGACTTTGTGCTCAACATTATTTAAGTAGAATAATACCATGTGACTAACAACCACGCTGTAGATCCATATAGGAACATGGAAGTAGATTTCCATGTTTTCTATACTTCGGCTTTATGTGGAGGCGAATCATAAACGGCTCTTTAATTGGTGTCGCTTTGCCACAGTGAATGGTAGTTTCTGACGCTGGTCTCTGTGAAGTGGTGAAGATAAATAACTTGCCCCTGTTGAGACCCGAACACCGGCCCGAAATCAGTAAATTTACTAATAAATATCCTGGAAGTTATGCGATGTGTATTTCTCCCAGTTAAGTTAATATTCTCACCGGTTTCATAATGCGTTGAAAATAATTAATATTTGGTGGTGTTTTTCTTTCACTACGCTGTCAGTAGCTGGACTATAGAACGTCTATTGGTAGGATGGTTAATAATTGATTAACTGGAAAGGATTTGGAAGGAAGCGGTCGTGGTGTAAATGAGGTAACAGCCAGGAATTTGTCTGGGATGACTGAGGAGCACCATGTAAAGTCTCAGGATATCCGGTGTCCATGCCAAAATTCAAGCGTAACTCCTCCAGAATATAAGCCTGAAATATTATTCTATAGAAATTGCGATATCAATGCTGTCAGCAATTTTGGTAGAAATATGTAAAAATATCCCGCCCAAGGAGTCCTACCGTATGTCTAAGATCTAGTAAACCGAAGTGAAACGGAGAGTTTCATGGAGGTAGGCCTAGGCCCAAATGAGGGCTGTAGCGCCCAAGGAAAAAAAATGTAAAAATATATCCAATTAAAGTAAAGGTAAATTTCTCCCTGTGCTTCATTAATTAAACACTATGTCATGAAAACAATTGGGGGAGTGGAGGTGTATCTCCACCATTCTTGAACTCGGCATTAGATGAATGTGAGTGGTCAGCTTCATGTCCCTGCCGCTTTACCCCCGGTTAAATATCCCCTCCCCCCATACTCATTGGATTGGCCGATCACGGTGGCCGCGTGGTCTAAGGCATGAATTGTTTTCGCTCGCTCGAACGCTAGGATCATTGCTTCGAATCCCACTCAAGGCATGAATGTCTGTGTGCGTTTATTCTGCTGTCCTGTTTGTAGATAGCGACCTTGCGAAGGGTTGATCCCCCGTCCAATGAGTCTTAATGTCTGTGTAAAAAAGATTACGCAACTGAAGAAGAGGTCAGGAACCAACAGTGGGGTGTAGAGTCATTGATGAATAAATGAATATCATTGGACAGAAGGCTGGGACCAATTTGAAGGCTGTGGAGAAGAGAAAATGCTTGAAATCGAATCCTGGTAGTTCAGCCCGTGTCCTGTCACTATACCGACTGAGCTATCTCAGCTTCATTATGTAAAAAGAAAACCTGCTAAGATGTTGCGATGTAAAATATTGATTCTAAAAATGTAGGACAAGAAGAGATTCCCGACGCATCACATGAGTTTCGACGGGCTATCCGTACGGGCAATGCAACAGTTTCGTGTAGCTGACATATTAGAGGCTACTGGGAAATATATAAGGCAACGGAAAGCTGTTAGGAAAAGACAGAGAATAATAGATGAGTAAGAGATAAATACAATAAAGACTTGAGGAAGAAGAAATGTTGGAAGACCTGAAACAAAATAGTAGAATCTGCTTTGAGACCCGGAATGGATCCTATACGCCAGACAGCATAAAAAAAGAGAAACTCATTGGTGAAGCATTTGCCACTTAAATGTTCTTACAATGGCTTCAGAGGTAAATGTACAGACCTGACCGTTCTTGACAGAATGCGCAATGGATTTAGTCGATCCTTTAAATGACGTAGGGATTGTAGGGTAAGTATTGGTTATAGCATGGTCTTATTTACAGGCCTTCACCCTCACCCTTTCCCACAAAAACTGCAATCACAACCCCTCTATTCTTTTCCATATTTCTTGTACTTCTTGTCACGCGAAACCAAGAATCCAGGTGTAAAATCATGGCTTGTGGTTAGCCCGTATTCTGTCTTAACAAATTTACTGCAAACCGCCCACAATACACGCAAACTGTATGGGTTGCCTGAATGCAAGGCGCCCGACAGAGCTGCTGAGTCACTAAGCATAATCGGGTTCCTCAGAAAATTGAGGCGCGAAGTTAGTGGAATTCACAAAGTACAAGAAATCATTACATGGGATATGCAAGGTCATTATATGTCAAAAGGATTAATTTAAATTCCTAGGATTTTAGATTCTCACAGCGGTGGAAAATAACACCGTGTAGTCCGTTTAAAGTGAACAGACGTTTCGGATGAACGTATCGTCTCCATCTTCAGGTTCGAATAATCCGAGAAAGACACTAGCGTGACAGCAGGTGGCAAGCCTAGTCTATCACACTGGTAATTTGCACGGCTTATTGGACCCTGAAGATGGAGGATATATGTTCCCCCGAAACGTCGGTTAACGTTGAACGGAATACACAGAGTTATATCCCAGAAGATAGTATTCTTAATATACATTTGATTTCGAAATATGTAAACAAATATCAGGTGATGTGTGTACCAGGAACGAGTCTGACACCCTCATTAAGTAACCGTTTGCATTGTGCCTATCACCGTAAGGAATGTGGATCTAACACAGTGGTCCCGCGTGTTCGCAGTGCTACCATAATTTCAAATATTGGTTAAATACTCGTACAAAATATAGGATGAAGGAAATATTTCTAAATACAAATTTTTCACATAAATGGCGACAGAGAGACTGCTATTGTAGGTAGATCCACCTACCAGCAGAATAAGTACTACCTGTAACTGGTGTGTGAAGCGCTTCATTGGCGCACTGTGTTACCATAATTTTAAGCAGCATCATTATGATCTTATTGTAGAGTGAGTTACTCTGTGTTTTATTGTCATGTTCGCCATAAAATATTCACAATAAATAAATAAATACGAGAATTAATTAAAGTCATTTTAATACTTCTTCTAATGTTTCTGAATGGCTAATCGATGGACGTGATGAATTGCGAATTGTTGTCCAGGTAATTAATAAAATAACTGAATGGCTGATTAATAATCTGAATTCTTCTTTGACAAAATTAATTAACTGATTAAATAATGCAAATATTTTATGAGATGTGACTCCCTGTAGTCCGATAAAACATTACCAAAGTTTCGAAGAAANCGGTTCTCACGGTCTCTTCGCTTGCGGATTTCTTATATTTTTCCTTCTACCCTGAAGATGGAGGCGATACGTTCCTCCGAAACGTCGGTTAACACCACATATACACGGTGCCAAATCCCAGAAGACTGCTTTCTTCATAGTCACCTCCGTGAAAGCCTCAAATCTTACATGTATTATGATTGTTAAATTCGAAGGGATTTGGAATGTAGTGGTTGTAGCTTAATGTAGGTACTATCCCGGAATATGCTTGGAGTCACTGAGGGAAAACACGCAAAACCTCAGTCAAAATAGCCGGTGTTCCGGCCGAGATTCGAACTTAGCACCTCCCGAATTCGAGGCTTAAGCTCAATCACTACGACAACCCGTTCGGCTGGAGCTATCAAGTCAGGGTTCACCTCCACTTTTATCCTGAAAATGAGGGAAAAATTCTTCCAAAATGCTGATAAGGTTCGCTCCTCCGCATTGCACGGCATCACATCCCAGAAGACAGGAGCATCATATAAACCTTGATTATCCTCATGTGACTGTCTCAGCCCCATGCTTTGTGGTCTTCCTGGCGTTTTGATGGGGACTTCAGCTCTTTAAAATTTCGTATTATGGACCCTGATTAAAAAAGGCTATCTTTTGATTGTATAGAATCCTTTTTATTTTATTTAAAATACAAGAATCGATAAAAATTACCAAGCGGGTTATAGTAGCGTTAACTATTTGTCTCGTATTACGGAAGTTCTCGTTTCGAATTTGGGCCGAGACACCGTTGTCTGGAATGAGGTCCTCGTGGCACTCCGTAGTCCCTCCAGGAACATTTCCCTTCTGCAGTGTTATCTACAGGTAAACGCAGAGAAAACTAAGCCTCGTCATCAGGTGCAGGGCAAAATCCTGACGTAAAAATAGCTAACAGATATTTTGGAAATATGGCACAGTTCAGATATTTGGGAACGACTATAACAAAGCAAAACTTGATTCAGGAGGAAATTGAATTCGGGCAATGCTTGCTACCATTCAGTCCAGAACCTTTTGTCTTCCTGTCTGCTGTTTAGAAACATAAAAATTAGCATATAAAAACTATAATTTTGCCTGTGGTTCTGTATGGGTGTGAAACTTGGTCTCTCACATTAAGGGAGGAACATAGACTGAGGGTATTTGAGAACAGAGTGCTGAGGAGAATATTTGGACCGGAGAGAGATAAAGTGACGGGAGGTTGGAGAAAACTGAATAATCAGGTGCTTCATAACTTGCACTCTTCGCCAAATATAATTAGTATGATCAAGTCAAGGAGGATGAGGTAGGCACAAATGGGGAGAAGAGAAATGCGTGTAGAATATTGGTGGGAAAGCAAGAAGGAAAGAGACAACTAGGAAGACCAAGAGGTTGTTGGGTGGATAATATTAAAATGGATTTTAGAGGAATAGAATGGGATAGTGTGTATTTGATGTTGCTGAGGATAGGGACCAGTGGAGGGCTCTTGTGAATACGATAATGAACCTTCGGATTCCATAAAATGCTGGTAAGTTCTTCAGTAGCTACACAATTGGCGGCTTCTCAAGAAGAGCTTTCTCCATGAAAAAATGAGAGGGTGAGTATTACCCTCAAACACGGTAGCCATTTTGACTACTGAAACCAGCCTCTGAACATGAGCATGCGCTTCTGCTACTTAGACTCTCATGAAGCTGGACTGTTCTGATACATATTGATACATGTAGAACAGGTATTGTATACATTACAGCTGTTTTACTTCCATCTGTGACCTGTTTACTGACTCTCCCTCGTACATGTATATAGGCCAGAACCGCTTCCATCCAATATCCTTTCAAGTTCATTAGTCACCTATCATTCGTCGCTATACGACTCAAAGAGACCCATATTGAGATAGATTATGCTTTCAGTATAACACAAAAGAATACAAGTTTCCAATAGTAACGCCATGACTGTCATATCAAGTTGTGTATTTTCACTGTTCAGTTCCTTATAATGAGGTATCGAATTTTGAGTCATCCGGTAGGTGGCTCCTGATGACTTTCACTTCCCTCCCAATGCTCTGTGCTGACCACGCCCTTACATTAAACACATTGCCTCCATGATTAACTTTCACACATGCCCATCTCCCCTAGTAAATATATTATATAACCCTGATGTCACAGAAAATACGTATACCTTGTTATCTTAACGTTTGACAGGAAATCGACACTTAATCCGCTAAAATACATGAATATAGCTATCCAGGTGTATATAATTCTGTAGCAAGGTCCATACTTTGGTACACCAACGCAATTGATTCAGAAGGTTAATATTTTGACCTGTATTCGGAAGGTAAAGCGTTCGGATCTTGTCCAGGACAACAGAATAAGATTGAACGTGGTCTTCTTGAGTCCTTCTAGGAAAGCGTCAGCTACTATAAATCATGTCACGACCGCTTCCTTCCATATCCTTTCCAGCTCATTATTTACCATCTTCCAATCTTTCGCCCCAGAGTTACTGCCACCTCCTTCCTCCATACACGATGTCTTGTGGTACCTGGCTAAACATTCTTGTTCTAGGTCACCACAGACATCTGTTTCCTTCCAATTATAATCTTAATGCTCTGTATTCTTGTTTTTCCCGTTGCTTGCTACATACATTATCTGGTTTCTTGTCTGGCTTGCTCTTCGTTTCTGAAGATGGAGGCGATATATTCCTCCGAAACTTCGGTCTCTCTCCAAACTACAATTCAAAATGCCATACTTTTCAAATTTAACTTTTCTTTTGTTACATTGCATGATTCTATTCAATTATTTTTTATTATTTCTAATCCTTCCTTTCGTAATTATGTGATCTAGGCTCATTTTACTCTGAATTAAATGTTGTTTACTGATGTCAGAGTATAAATAAACATATAGTTCATTCAATTTCTGTAGCATGTCTTCAATTATGCAGCTCCTGGTTTATTCATGACATATCGAAAAAGCATGCGCTAAATGGGATATTAAATATTCCATGTTCTGCAATTTTGTGTGTCAGGAGAGCCTTCTCTATACTGACTTTGCGATGCCTCCGTGAAACAAATTTTTTATGAAAGCATATTGATTTCCCTAAGCTTTTCTGTGGATTTAATATGAAAGAAAACATGATTTCTGAGGTCAAAGGAAAAACGAGCATTCATGTGGCACGAAGTAAACAAAGGATATTTGCCTTGCGGTAGCCACACTCCTGAAGAAACCTAAAGATGAAAGTAAACGGAGACGTATTTTATTAAGTTCAGAGCTTCAATATTTTTATAGAATATTTATTCTAGAATGTTTTTTTTTCTCTTCTTGTTCCTGTGAGAGATTATGTCTTCTTGCCTCCTTCCAATCAGAATTAATATGAAATTCTGAAATTACGAATCTTGTAGAGTCGGTAGGACTCCTTGGACGGGGGATCAGTCCGCCTCAAGGCCCCTACCTACGTAAGACAACACAAAGACAGAAGAAAATAGAACATACATCCATGCCTCGAGTGAGACTCGAACCCACTATCCTAGGTTCGAGAGGGTGAAGACATTTCATGTTTCATGCCAGGTGGCCACTGTATATTTATAAACTTAAAATTCTAGAATTACAAATGAACTATGATCAGGGAAAATCCAGTCTGTGGCTTGAAACGGGAATATACAAGAAATGGTATAAAAGCGGCTCTTTTTAAGGAACATTCGCAATTCTGCGTTGCTCCTTTTAATACTGCTCTGTCTGTCTGTACAAACTAAACAACGTGAAATCTACACAAGTGATTTTTTGTGAAATTTGCATTTGGGAAGTTTTAGTAATACTTATCAACATATTCCAATTTTGGTCAAGAGTGGACTAGCAAGACGGATGAGTACCACGGAGACCCAGTGAATTTGTATGCATATTTCGAAGATAATTCCTTAAATATTTATCGGATAGAAAAATGTCTGGGGCAGAAGCTGCAGGGAGAAAAGCAATGCACATTTTATGTTCAGACACTTTTTCTGTTAAGTCTTTCTGTTTTAGAAGTAATTAAACAAGAAAATGCCAGGCCTAAATGTCCGCATACTCAGGCGGACGACAGGAGTTTTACATTCTCCATAATAATTAAGAGACGCATTCTTCCACCAGAATATGAAAGTCTACAGGAATATAAAAATAAACAAACTCCGTGGCTTGTAGTCCGCAAGCGAACTATACTGGCCCAGAGCCCGCCGCTTGTCGGCGAACAGGAATATACAATTTATATAATTAAAAAGGAAGCTTATCCAATCACATAAACACTTTTTGTTCGTACTTCCTCAGAAGGTGCATGTAGAATGTTTCAGCTTGTTGCAATACATAGTTGAGCATGGAAATTAACACGTTATTTATAATCCCCTCTGTTGTAAGCGTCTGTTAATTGCACAGTAAATATTTTCATATATGTGTTTCTTTGTTTTGTAAATATTAGTTGCTTTTCTTTTAGATTAACATTAATTATGCTTATATTGGTGAATTGCGCACAGAGTGTTTTATTACGTAGTTCGCAGCTCCGAAACTAGAAGATTTTCTATTTCCTTCTAGTCTCTTATTTAATTTTGTTCCATTTTCCTCAAGATTTTCCTCTCCACAGAATTTAAGACTGTAATAAATTATTAAAATTATTAAGCAAATTATTGGGTTATTTTCGAATATCTGCACAACACAATTTACACTACTGAAATGAGTTGAAATATAAAACGAATAAACGACATTATGAGAAGACATTTTGTAAACGCGTGTCGCGGCACGTGCAACTGGAACTCTGCAGGATAGCAGCCAATATGATGCCTTTTGTTCCCGACGCCTGTACCTATAAGGACAAAGGATGAAGGAAAACAGGAATCTCCACACATGACATTCAGCAGAACAATGAACTGAGTATCTGATAAAACAGTCAGGGAACAGATGGCAATTACTAATGTACGTGTATATGATGACATTGAAGAATTATGCGTTGATTTGGTGTATAAATTTGGTGGGATCTGACAGAGCAAGATTACCTCAGTAAAGTGAAAGAAGAAGGGGAAGATTGTGCAATGAAACCAGAGCTTCGAATAACATCCAGATGGTCCAATCACTTGTTGGAAAGAAGAAGAAGGAGAAGAAGAAGAAGCAGAAATATGTCTCTAATCTTTTATTCAGGCATAATTTGTAGGAATACAATTTAATTTTTCGTGCATGTGAATGGAAAGAGAATATTTAAATTGGTTTTCTTTAGGTTTCTTTTTGTTTTCGTCAAAAGTGGAGCAGTAAGTAGGCTAAATTTCCTGTGAAGCGAACAGCTTGAATTTTTGACGTCAGTTCTTTTAGGGAGAGCAGAGGAACTGGTTGTTCTGAACGCATTGCAAGACCTAGCTTCCTATCGAACTACGAATATTAACTCATTGATATAATTTCTTCTGGTAGGAAAGCAGAAATTTGGAAACCCAGTTTCGTCTGGACGCGTTAAGAGACAGGACTTCACTTGGGACTACATTGGTTCCATAGAAACAAGATTGTTTTTCAGTTGAACTCTTTTATTCTTTCAAGATGTTGGAATCCTTCTTTGAAAATGATCCATTACAGATATCCGATATTCAAGAGATGGATAATGAAAAACTTGGCTTGATGGATGTGGTACGCCTAGAACTCTGCTTTACCGGCTTGATACCGAGCCAAGCAATCGTTTCTAATCGCTGGAGGTTGAAATTGTTCAGATGGTATCAGAATATTATCTTGTGTGTTTATGTACCTGTCATGGTTGGCCAGATGTTGGCTATTTACCACTTTTGGGGGGATGTTGATACAGTCACGGACTGTGCTGGTACGTTCTTTGCTTTCGTCGCTTGTTTCTTTGATTATCTTTATATCATAGAACACGAAAAAGGGGTACTTCATGTATGTGAGCTCCTGGAAGGAAATCCATACCCGAAGGTGGACACACCGCATTTGGTCAAGAAGTATTTGAATGTTGTGGATGGATGCAGGCGTGAAATCAGAATTGTGATGAGATGCTTCTGGGGGTTGGCTGCACTAGGGGCTGTTAAATGGCTCATATTTAACCCTGTTAAGGATCTTATAGTGGAGCGCCATTTTTTAAGAAACAAAACCGCAGCAATTGACGATAAACCAGATGCTGATTTTGTTTTTATCATCTGGTTTCCATTTGACGCAACGTGGTCTCCACTGTTTGAAGTCGTGTACATGTTTCAATCGGTTTTGCTCGTAATGGCTGCTTGCCATAATATATGCGCCAATTCAACTTTTATAACATTCATGGTACATGCATGGGGGAAACTGGAGATTGCGGAAAGTACTATCGAGTGTATGGAAGAAGAGTTACATCCAGAAAGATTGAAAGCTGCAGCGAACTCTGAAGGTAATGATGATGAACTATCTGAACCTACGACTGCAGAAAACATGCCATCAACTGACAGTATAGAAGAAACTGGACTTTCTGGCGTTGAAGGTACTCTTAATGGGAGTTCAAGTATGTATCCGACAGAGGGAGACGTTGACAATGACCTGTCCGGCGATGTAAATGAAAGGATAGATACGTTACTTGAAGTCAGGAATGATGACCTAGTTTCTGATGAACCCGAGGAAGACGAACCGTTTTTGTACCTAGTGAAATGTATCAAGCAACACCAAGCAGGCATAGAGTGAGTAATCATTATTTATGAAATTTGATTCTGTTAACCACCCCAAAGGGGCAGGGTCATGTTTGTTACCATTCAGAACAGTACTTTTTATCTTCTAATCTACTGTCTAAAACCATAAAAATTAAAAAAATATAAAATTATAATTTTGCCTGTGGTTCTGCATGAGTGTGAAAATTGGTCTCTGACATTAAAGGAGGAACATAGACTGAGGGTGTTTGAGACAGGGTGCTGAGGAGAATATTTGGACCGAAGATAGATAACGTGACGGGAAGTTGGAGTAAACTGTACAACGAGGAGCTCATAACTTGTACTGTTCGCCAAGTATAATTAGGATGATCAAGTCAAGGAGGATGAGATGGGCAAGGTATGTAGCAGGAATGGGAGAAGATGAATGCATATGGGATATTGGTGGGAAACATTAAGGAAAGTGACCATGAGGAAGACCAAGACCTAGGTGGGTGGATTATTTTAAAATGGATCTTGAAGCGATAGGATGGGATGGTATGGACTAAATTGATCTGGTTCAGGATAGAGACCAGTGGAGGGGTCTTGTAAACACCGTAATAAACCTTCGGGTTCCGTAAAATGCTGAGACATTCTTGAGAAGCTACACAACTGGCGGCTTCTCAAGAAGAGTTCAGCGCCATGAAGTTAGCTAGTTATGGGGGCAGAGTCAGGGCTGAATTTAAGGGGCGAAGTACCAGGGCGGTCGTCCCGGCGTCTTCACAAAGCAGAAATATAATTCACTGGTTTTATGGAGACATTTGCTTCTTTAAAATTACGTAAAGTTATTTTTTATTTTTAGTTATTATACTAAATAAAAAACAGGAAAAGGAAACAATATTAGTAACCAAAATTTGTTATTCAGAGGCCCCGACATACTATCTTCCTCCTCCCTCACGACTGTAAATCTAGCTAAGGGCATAGACCATAAAGAGTATACTGTTGCTCATGCAGTCAAGTGCTCCCTCTTTTACGGAACAAGAAGTTCATTATCGTGATCACAAGAGCACGCCAATAGTAACGATCCCGAACCAGATAAATTCAATCCACATCCTAACTTTATATATATTTAAGATCCGCATTAAGATCTTCCCATCCCTGCCTATATTTTTAAGTGTCTCTTTCCTTCGAATATTATACGAAATTGTAAGCATTTATCACTTCTCCCATTCATGTCATTTGCTTCCTTCATCCCATTTTCCTTGATTTGTTCAACCTAATGGACTTTGTTGTACAGTGAAAATTGTGAAATTCCAAATTGTGTAGTATTCTACAGCTTCTTTTATATACTAATTATTCTACAAATGTATAACTTTAATTTTATTGAGAGCAGGTATGTATAGTATAAACAAAATGGCAAAATATATCCTCAAGACCCTTCAATATAAATGGTGTACACATGCTTCTTTTTAACTGAAAGTAACGTATTCCCATTCTAGGTTTGTCGAGGCGTTGGATCACTTAGTAAGTTCCTGGCTCGCCGTTCGACTGTTTGCATTTCAAATGGTTGCAATTGGCGAGGTGTTTCAGATCATAGTCGTGAGTACTCAGCCAACTGCTTTGTTCATCCAAAGTTAAACTTGTGAGATTTGAAGTTTTCAATATGGCGGAGAAAAAGAATTGTGCTATTATGAGTTATGACACCACGCAGACTGGTAGATGAGTACCAATTATTCGGAGGAATATATTGCCTCTGTTTTCAAGGTAGAAATTCTCGTGGTTTTCTGTGTTATGAATCAAGATTTCTAGTACATGAGTATCAATGATTCAGAGGAAGTTATTCTTTCCTTTTTAATGTAGGGTGAGAAATAAGAATAAAAAGTAAAGTAAAAGTAAAGATATCCCTGTAACAGGCCGTGGAGGCCCATAGGGTTGTGAGATGTTGAGGTTCCCACATTTTTTAGACAATCGGCTCATAGAAGGCGGTAAGGTTGTCAGCCTTACGCGCCGTTCGCCCTTTACCCCCAAGAATATTCCTGGTACTCATTTCTCTTAGAGGCTGAGTCGAACCCAGGGCCATATTGCGGCTGGAAGGATTAGGTAAATTGAAAAAATCCACCTCATCGGGATTCGAACCCGCGACCATCCGGCTTGTAGCATAGTGCTTCAATCAACTACGCTACCGCGTGCCCCATAATAACTACATGTACCAAAAATAATTTTCATAATAAATTAGTTGTTGCTGATAAGAGGCCTCCACATTTTGATTGCCTCGGGGTACCCACAGCTGTATATCTGGCCCTGCCTGCAGAATCGTCCATACGTCAATTTATATTCAAAGTTTAACTAAAAATAATATATCGCGTTCATTGTTATAGCTCCTGGTACTGATGTTCCTTCAGCATACTTTTCTAACACTTCTTCTCTTAAGATGGAACGGTCAGCACTTTTAGACCAATCTGAATCCAGAAGGAAATGCCTGAAATTATTTCTAATATTTTGGAAATAATTCTCAAAGGAGACAGCAGGTTCTTCTGAAACGGTGTGTACTACATCACAAAAGGTGTCACATTCCGATGAGTATTAGTGTCATGAAAACCTCAGATCTCACCAATATATTTTACAGTAAACCTGATAAAATATTAACTACTAAGTAATATTTTACTAAGTTCATAATTGATTGAAGAAAGTCGTCTTCTAGGATCTGGCGCCGTGTATTATTGGTTTTAACCGACGTTTCCGAGGAACATATCGCTTTCATCTGTATTCGCACGCAATTCAACTACCCTGAAGATGGAGGCGATATGTTCCTCCGAAACATCGGTTAAAACCAAGAATACACGGCGCCAGATCCCTGAAGACGACTTTCTTCATAGTCATCGCCGTGAAAACCTCAAAACTTTCATAATTGATTGTTTCAGACTTTGGATGAATGGGAACAGTGCACGAGGCACTTTATTACACTTCTCCTAATACTTTCACAGATACTGATGTACTGCTCTTTTGGAGAACAAGTGCTGCAAGGGGTAAGCCAAATTTCCGTTACCAACAGTCACTAGTTCTTAACTGGACAAAAATCTGAACAATGAAAAATATGGCACCCATGGCTGGAGGGACCAGCATAATCTTCAAGAGGACAGAACTGACCAAGCATGTTCTAATCCATGAAGATGATGATGAAAGGAATCTATCGTTTGATTAAATATTTTAAGTCGAGATTTCAGGTTATCACTGCAGTGAGTATCAAGGTTGCATTCTTATGGGTTGTGACACCAAGTGGTGTGGTAAATGTGTACCAGAGCCCTTGAGGAACCAGCACCTCCATTTTAGAACCTCAAGATGAAGACAATAGGTTCCATCGCAATGTCTCTACCTATCTACCAACCTACATGGTATAAAATCCTAGAAGACTGTTTTCTTCCTTTAGTTTTGCTATTGATTCATATTGGATGGCAGTTGTTAAAAAATGACGTACAATCAGAGCCCTTAAAATTTCATCAGGAACACCAAAGGATTCAGTACCTCAAGACAGTAAATAATGAAGTAGTGTCAAGTGCAGACCGAGACAGGGGGTTCCCAAAACTCCGTTAGTGTGAGCTTCCCTTCATGTGATTAAACTTAAGTGAATCGCCGTACCTGTATAGGTTAACGTGAAACGTGAATTAGCAATTTAAAATATAATTATTAATGGACCTTAAATATTGGCATGTATCAGGGGTGTGTGACTATAGACGGAGTTTGGATTGGTGACTGGATTTACTGACCACTTACACCACACGACTCGAAAATACAGGTAATTAGGGCGTCGCCGATAATCTCCACAATTCACAAATCACCACAACACCCACTAAACCTTTTCCAACCTTCTATGTTTTTGCCAGCCATTCCCTGGTAACGGCTTCTAACAGTGGAGGTTCCTCAGATTCCCATGCTCAGGTCCGTCCTTCACCGACTCCTGTATAAAACTGCCTGCCAGCTGTCTCTTCTGGGGCAGAGACAGCATCGGAGTTACTTTACGAATGGCGGTTTGTCGCCAATCATTTCGTTTTAGCGACATGCTCTATGAGAATTACGACCAGAGCAATTTTATTTTCCAACTGAACACTTGGGGTTATAATCCTTATGTAACATCCTCTCTAACGAGAGCATGGGTCTGTCGTTTACAATTGCTGCTGGTCCTCGCCAGCACAGTCATTCTCAGATCCGAGTCCCACGGGACTCATGACCACAATTTACTGTCTCAGATTTGAGACTCCCCCAACCTGGAGGGCCAGTTCCCCGCACTAATATCCCCCAGGAACAAGGTGGCCGGTTATACCCCCAGGCACTGGGTTCCCTTTTCATCACCTCCTACGACTCATAGGGCTATGGTAGAGGTAATTGGCTGCGCCCCGACTGACTCTGTTTACAACATTTTGACACGAATCACATAAAAAAACACTGTTTCCATTGTTATAGCTCAACAATATATATTAATATATATTATATCATATATATATAATAGAGTATATAATATACATTAATTACATCATTAACATCTCCGGTGGACCCAGAAATAAGATTTCATGGCTCCTGGGGGGGGGGTGCAACTCCCTCTTTGGAAAACGGTGGTGTAGGTCACTCTGGAACATAATGTTGAAAGAATTACCATAACTCGACTGAATTTCAGATAAATTTAAAATAAAAGTTAAAGTTGAATGTAAGTAAGCACAATGAACATAAACAGGAGAGGTAAGGATTTATACATCCTTAACCTTGGCACTGAATGCAGGTTTCAGAATGTCTTTGAGTCCAGTGTTAATTAGAGGATAATTAATCATGTGTTTTTAGGGGTGGGATGTGGATCGTGCTGTATATGCAACTCCATGGTACACATACTCACAGAAGTACAAGAAGCACCTGGTTCTAGTGATCATGAGGGCACATCGTCCTGTTGAGATCACAGTGGGTCATTACTACAGCCTCTCATTGCAGTCCTGTGAACTGGTATGTAGATAAATACTTCCTGATAAATGTTCTGGCCTCACCTGTCATGTGGTCTCTTCAGAGCTGTTCCTCATTTCCTTCATCCATGCAGTATGTGATTTTTAATTGTTTTGTAAATCTTTCTTTGCATTCTGTCAAATTATGTGCAGCTGTTCAGCCTTTAAATTTCTTTCAGTATCTATAATTCTGGCTTTAACTTTTTCTTTGATTATCTAACATTAATTTCTACATAAATGTATCAGTAAAATAGACATTATAAATTTTTATTCCAGTCTGTTTCTGGACTCTCTGCGGCTGAAACTTTGTGCTGTTAATGAATATTAGTTTTTATAAGTTACAAATATTAGCATCAGTATTTATCTCCCCTTCATTTGTCAGTTGAAAATCTAAGGCACTTCAATGTGTTGACTTGCTATATGAATTTGCTCTTTATCAAAAACCACTGAAATAAGCTAGTATTAATACTTATATTTCAGTTTTATATGTAGATATATTACTAATGCTTGGTTTTCTAACAGAATGCTCTAACTTCTGCAAAAGTATGGATAGAATGTGGTATAATATGTTTTTTGGACAAAGTTTTAGAAGTGCTGGTTGATGAAAATGAGAAAACATTTGAGTATCAAAGAGAGGCCATCATATTTCATGCTACTTCTTTAAAAAGTTTGAAACCAATATGAATCATTGATGTCAAGTGTCTTCCTGAGACGTACATCGAGAATGCACTACAGCTTCATACAGTGGCATTCTGGTTCACTACACTGTGCTGTGTCTGGTGACTGGGTGCCAGCATAACATACTGCTTCGGAGTGGACTTTGAAGTTGCAGACAGTATAACCCTCCTCAACTTTGACACATGTCTATTGGACTTCATGTTGTCATAACTCAAAAGACCACTATATTAATATTCACTGCAGTGTAAACCTCAAATCTTATACAGCATAGCTTAATTTTGAAGTTGTGCAAAATAAAACTGGAGGCTCAACATTATTTTTGACTTCATTTATCCATTGGCTGGCTAACATGACCAGTTTACATCGATGTAAAATTTGAGGTTATCACAGTGTTTAATATGAAGATCTTCTGAGATGTGATGATGCATAGATTGGTACAAAGGTACAACATTCAGGAGCACGTTCAGGATATAAGACCTGATAATGGAGGCAGCAGGTCCCTCTGAAGCATTGGTACCAGACTACATGATGTCACATTACAACTACAGCAACTTTTAATCTTCATTCATATTATTAATATATTCTGATATAATATCCTTATTTTGTAAGACTTTTGTAACATAAATGTTTTGTTACAGATCATTCAAAACATATACTTCTTCTCAATGTTTCTGAATCAGATAAGCAACAAATCAAAAAATGCCGCCCTCAAATTTGATTCAGAATAGAAGCTGTGGAATGGACGCACAATGGAATGATACTGCAGGTGTAAAACTTTAGTGTGAAATTAATGTTTAGTAGCTGACTTTAAATTAAAATTGAAAGCATGCTTTTGCATGAATGATATGGACCTAGATTGATTACACTATTCACTTGCTGTCCCTTAAAGTTTTGGGACCGTTCTAGAAACCCGAGATTAATGGCCATGGGAAACCGGTTTGCTGACTACATGACATCCTCTATCTGCAAAAGTTGGCACTAACTTCGCCAGCAAGGATCGGTCGCTTGGTCGGTAGAGTTGGCTTGTGGACTACAGACCACAGAGTTTAAAGGGTTGGGACAAAGGCTGATTCATAAGAAGGGTTAATAAATTGAGAAGATAATTCTCAACTGGAGTAGACAAGAGGGTCTAAGGGGGCCCATTCGCGTACGAATCTGGCTCGCAAGTCTGACTCGGCTCAGGTTCCAATGAGCCAAACTCGTCCATGTGTGGTTTGCCACGCTCATACGTGTGTGGTGAAATTAATCCGAGCCAGACTCGTAGGTGTAAGGGCCGCCTAACCCATACAGGCTGAAGGGCAGGAATAAATCTACTTGAAAATTGTATATATATGTGACCCAGTATCACAGTTGTTTTATAGCAGAATGAAGAGCCATGTTATGAGTCAAATCTTGACATTGCTGTGGTTTTACCGTGAGGAGTGTGATTAAACTTGCTCACCTCTAAATGCTGAAAGAAGAAAGGACTAAGAACTATGAATGAAGAATTAAATAAATGAAATATGGACTTTGTGTATGTTCATGTATTCTATCTAAAAGCCTAAAGAATAATATGTATAAAAATGCAGTTGTATTATTTGTTTTGTATGGGCGTAATTCCTGGTTTCTGAATGTGAGAGTGCCTGAATACAATGTGATGACCTAAACCTGTGCTGAATCAATTTGGAACCCTGTTTCCTTAACGACAATTTGTGGATGTGTATAAATTACATGGTCTAGATTTTGGCCATGGGTTGACAAAACAAAAGCTCTTTTCCAGCTTTAGTTAAGCTATGTTGAACATGGCCATTTTCTTCATGGATGACCACTTGCCATCCCAGTTAATTCAAATATTAGTTCTGATGAATAAAACTTTATGTAGAAGCTGTTATTTTCTCATTTGTTTCATGGCCAGTGTATTGTTGTAAACAATGTATTATGTCTTTGACATCAATAAATCAACAGCCTGCTATTGGCTTACCCCCATTCAAGGAGTCCTACCAACTGTCTACAAGATTAAGAAACTAAAATTAAATGAAACGTTTCAAGGATGCTCTATGTACCATAGGGAACAACAGGAATGTGATTGAATGAATGAATGAATGAAAGAAATATACATTTATTACGGAACTCAGCAGACGCCTATATTTTCTTGTTACTACACATCTGACTAGAAGTCAGTTTGTATCTGGATGATCCTGCAGTTTTTAAAACAAGTTCATAATGTGTATATATTAACAGTCTTCAAGTGCATACAATCCCATCTACCACTTCTACACTTAATATTTCGGCAGTATGCTGCCATCTTCAGATGTATCGATCCGTCAACCATTTCACTGCTTGCCTTTATATATCCATTTACAAATAATATTAAATTTGTATAGGTCCTTATATAATAATAAAGTTTATGTATTTAAATCTTGTTAAAACCTATTATCTCATATGTCATATTTTTAATTCGTGTGTATTATTGATCATCCACATGGAGTTCGTTCTTCTTATGTTTGTAATGTTGTGTGTATATTATGTCTTATGATGTGTTCTACTCTTGTGACTGAGTGCGCTGTATCGTTGTATAAGGACGTATACAGGACAGGTGGTATCCTTCCGAGATTCGAAACGAAAGCGACTCGAACACGAGTCGAGGGCGCAACTGTCACTGCTCAATCCCATCGCTGTTGGTGGTGGTAAAAAATATTTTTATAAATGTCCAAAAACTTCAATAAGGAGTGCACATAATCTTTTTTGCACTGTTAAATCAAGTTTGTTAGTTTACGCAGTCAATAAATTAGTTTCATGGGGCTGTCAGGTAAATTCGTTCGTTTGCATTTCTCTTCAATAGAACCAACAGCAGCTGCCATCTGGTGGCTGTGGATATAGCAATCGATCGCAATATACTTATTGTAGTGCTCTGCCATCTACTGGCCACATCCGAACTATTTACTGCGCATGGCTCTTCGTGTCGGATTCTATATCATAGCGCTGTTTCAGATCCAGATGTCATAAGTGCCAGATAAGATGGAATGATCACAAATGTACAGGTGACGATCGTGACCTATATATGCTGGCACTTGTATAGGGGGACGAAGGAAAATCACGAATATCACTACCCACAACGAACCAATATGGAAGATGTACAGTTACTCTCAAAGCAAATTTTATCGAAATAGGTTGTATCATTTTTTTATTGCTAGTGGGGTGGGACTAAGTCCCTTGTACTGCGGCCACTTCTGGACTATTGTACCAGCCCCAGATGATAGGTGAGGGTGTTTGTGGAGCAATTGGTGGAATGAATATTGGCAGGGGAAACCGAAGTACTCGGAGAAAACCTGCCCCAGCGTCACTTTGTCCACCACAAATCCCACTTGACCAGACCCCGGATCGAACCCGGGCCGCCGCGATGGGAAGTCAGCGACTAAGCGCTTGAGCTATGGCGCGTCCCGAAATAGGATGTAAGTGTGTGTGGACACCAGTGACTGGCGCTTGTGAACACGGTAATGAACTTTTGGGTTTGGTAATGACCCCTTGACCGACTATTAGCTTCTCTAAGAACCTGCTTCATGGAGTTCATTTTATAACCTTGTCGCAAGGATAATCCAGTTAGTTCAGTAATTAGGCTACGGGCTAAAAAATCAAGGAATTAGGAATCGATTCCTGGATGGGAAAACAGATCTATCTTAGCTCACAGCATCCAGGCAAAATCTAGATTATATTAGGAGGATACCGCAGGCCCTTTTCCCGGAAATAAAGCGGCCGGCTCGTGAAGCTGATTACTACGTAAATTCCATCTAGTATCGAGGTTAAGAATGAATGGAGATATACCTTCACTCCCTCATATGCATTGATGGTGTGGTGCTTAATTAATTAAGTCCTTGAACAGGCAACGTAAGGCCGAAAGTTTCTTCTTTCTTGTGAGAACAGCAAATAAAATCCATTCTCACGAGAGCCTTCAACTTTGTCTGCCATCATACATCGACCTCCGACCCAAAGAGCTCACTCGTTATGGATTCTCGATGGATCAATGAAGAATTTGTGGCGGACAAAGCAGAGCTCTTCATCGAAAACTTCCATTAACGCTGAAATTAATTTCACCATTCCTCTTATTATTTATTTTGAATAATATGACCTGTACTAAAAATAAAATTATCACAGCCTTCGTCTCTCCGTCCATCGATTGCAACGATGATTTCATTAATGCTGTAGACGACCGATAATCGGATTATTGAACTCTTTAGAGATCAGTGACTATAAGTAATTACAATCTTTTTACTAATTCACACACTTTACAGTTCACTATAGCACACACTTAAGTCTTCTCAGTCTACTGTGTCTTCACCTGTCACTGTCTGGTAACGGCTTCTAACTGCAGACGTTGCCCTTACTCTGAGTTCTCGAACAGTCCCCATGCCTCTTATCAGCTTCTAACGGCAAAAGCTCAAAAGGACTGAATTGCAGCGGGTCTCTGACTAACTCACTGACTGAATAACTGCACAACTTAAAACATCTCGACATGGACCGCTTAGAAAACACGGGTTTTCTGTTGCAATGCAATTGTTGCTTAGCGGTGGCATGACGTATTCCACTGTTGCTTGCGCAGACATCGACACGACCGCTCAGAAAACACCATTCCTCTGTTGTTGTTTACGAGTCGCTGCCTAGTAACGGCCTGCTGTTGTGAGTCCAAAAGTCTTTTGTGATGTGTTTATTTTAATTACAGAATATTTACGCATATTTGTGTGTTGTGCTTTACATTTACACTTCTTCTGTCTGAGCTAATTTGTCACAATTCTGAACTTCCTCTTTTGCACTAGTTCTAACAGAATCCTGAATTGATATATTTACATGTGTCACTTTATTGAAACTAAAGTTCAGAAATGGTGAATTTAATGTTATTATTTGTCTAGCTTCTCTGTTCTTTTCTGGACCTATTTAATGGTTTATTTGAGGATGCCCCAGTAGCTAGACTATATCGAATGGCAAGATGATAAACGAATTGGGAGGGATGTAGAAGGAAGTGGCCGTGGTGGAATCTGGTCCTATCCAAACATTCGCCTGGAGGTACTAAAGAAAACCACAAGAAACCTGAGAATAGCCAGTCTTCCGGTGGAGATTCGAACTGAGTACCTACCCATTATGAATCTACAGCTTTACCGTTACATCAAACCACTTGGTTTCATTCATATCAAATACAGTTCTTCAGTTCTGCCAGAAGTATCTCATGTCTATGGTTCAAATATTTTACGCAACCGAACTTGTAAGTGTATACTTTTTATTGCTAGTGGGGTGGGACTAAGTCCCTTGTACTGCGGCCACTTATGGCCTATTGTACCAGCCCCAGATGATAGGTGAGGGTGATTGTGGAGCAATTGGTGGAATGAAGATTGGCAGGGGAAATCGAAGTACCCGGAGAAAACCTGCCCACCACAAATCCCACTTGACCAGACCCGGGATCGAACCCTGACCGCCACGACGGGAAGCCATAGATTAAGCGCTTGAGCTATGGCGTGGCCAAGTGTATACTTACTTGCTTACTTACTTTTTTTAATTCGCTCAGTGGGGAGTGGAGTCCAACTGGGTCTACTGGGCACGGCGGCCACGGATTAGCCTGCTCCGGGTGATTATGATGATGGAGAAATTGGTGGAATAAAGATTGGCAGAGGAAGCCGAAGTACTCAAAGAAAACTCGCCCCAGCGCCACTTTGTCCACCATAAATGCCACTTGACCAGACCCGGGATCGAACCCGGGCCGCCGCGATGGGAAGCCAGCGACTAACCGCTTGAGCTATGGCGCGGCCCTGCTTACTTACTTACTTACTTATCGAGCTGAGCCCTTCTTGAGAAGGAGCCAAATCTGCCGCTACTCAAGAATTTTATGGAACCCAAAGGTTCATTACCATTTTCACAAGAGCACTCCACTGGTCCCTATCCTTAGCCAGATCAATCCAATCCATACAATTCTAAGATCCATTTTAACATTGTTCACCCGCCTACGCCTTGGCCTTTCCAGTGGTCTCCTTCCTTCTGGCTTTCTCGCCAAAATCTTATATGCATTCCTCTTCTCCCCTTTTCGTGCTACATGCCCTGCCCACCTCATCCTACTTGACTTTTTGTAAGTGTATAGGACAATATAATTTTCAGAACTTCGGATTTTAAATCGGACAGATTGAAAAGGATGTCAATAACATATAAATCTTAGTCCTGTATCATTAGGTAACCTTATTAAGTTTGAAATGCCTTGTTCCCAGTTTTGTGAACATACACATAGTTCACTTTATGTGTAAATCTTGACTATTTTGGCCCCTGAATCATAAGCCTACGATTCGCTTTCTGTACAAGTTTATCTGTCTAAATAACGCTAACTTGGTGTCTGGAACATATTTGAGGCTATTTGATACACTCAATAAACAACCTTGTAGAAGAAAATTCTGCCAGTATTCCAGTATTAAGACTTTGATTCTGATCCATGTTAGGAATACACTATACCTACATTACACTTTGGTGATGGCGCAATGTCGGAGATTTTTTAGACCTGCAGTTCACATAATATTTGATATTATCCCCCCACACAATCAGTTTTCATCAGAACCTCACGCCCCTTCACCCAGTTGCTTTATTAAAATAAGTATAATCCCTTGCATTTGCATTACTATTTATGATTAGTAAGTTCATAATTAATACGATGTCAAAACTTCGAGTAAAAAATACAGATTCTGAAAGTGAAAATGCTGTACTGTGAGTTTCATTTGAAGATGAATAATGTTGACAATTGTTGAAATCTAACCGCTGTAATTTTCCATCTTCTTGATTAACAATTCCGACAGGTGTTTACGGAAGAGTTGATTAAATAGAGCAAACATAATTATTTCAGCTGAATTTGCCAGTACAAATCGATTTGTTCTCATGGCTTCCTGGCTCCAAGGGAACGCTCCCCCTCGGTTGAAAACCACTATTCGAGACTGTTTCCGTCCATCCCGCTCAACGACGGTGACTTCTTGGCAAGAAGCACGACATGAGTGACATCTATTGCTACATTTAAATGTGTCAAGGTTACCTCCTCATCCCACGCAGTGTCGCTGTAGTCCCTATTATCGTGACGTGTTAACCGGAAAGCCATCTGTAGACTTTCGCATGCTTACTACATTCGTCGCGTGCAAATCTGTGTTCTAACGGGGTACGCATTGCAAGGTTATGTTATTGTGAAGTAGTTTTTATTTTGTATTAATCAAGTGAAATCTATAATAAAGTAGGCAAGGGAAGCCACCGTACATTTGTTCGTTGTTGAAAGGAAAGTATTTGTTTGTATATAAGCTTTGCAATGTTTGCAAACATTTGTATATTTTTTTAAATAGATTTTTAGAGGCAAAAGTATTTGTTGTCGGAAGTCGTAGAACTGTTACCTCTAAAAAGTGGCGCCATTTTTCTTGTAACACTTCTAATCATTTGAGACGAAGATCGAATTGATCAGACCCACATGAATATGGCATTGTAAGTCAGTTCTTCTTAATAATATACTAGGAAATTGTTATCGGTCGATGCATATATGGAGGTACCGAATTGAAACGTGCACGTGTAATTTGTTGAAATTAACTATTTTAGGTTAAATGTCTTGCAGGAATGTAATATGTGTTAATCTGATTAGTGCTAAGGTAAAGGTGTCTCTGAGCTTAACTAACTACTAGGCCATGAAGGCGTAAGGGGGGTGGATGTATAGAGCCACATTTTCTTGACCTCGGCATTTGTTTGAGATGAGTGGTCAGCTTCACGCCCCGACCGCTTTACCCCCGGGAAGTAATCCCTGGTACCCATTGGATAGGAGGCTGGGTGGACCTCAGAGCTGGTCTGAATGACGAGGATAAAATGCCTGTTATATACTTAATGAGTGAAGTGAGATGCTGATACAGTAATTTAAATTACGAAACAGATAAGCAAGTTCAAAATGTCCCATTAGACTCAGTACCAAGGCGTCATTAAATAATCTCACGCAGCTTCAGGACGGGCGATATGGATGCGTTGGTGTACACTGTGTATGGAGTATTAGCTTGGCTGCCCGAGGTTGACTGACTGCTATATAAGGCTGTGTTTGCGAGCAGGTGGTCCAGCAGTAACTTTACAGACTAATTGGGCAAGTGATCAATTCGAACTTAGTTAGACCGGGACACCCAGTATCCTGACTGAGATTTGTCGTGATTTTCCTCATTTCCTTCAGGCAAATGTTTGGATTGTACCACGATTAGGTAATGTCCAGTTCCTTGCAAATCCTTTCCAACTCATCAGCTGTCCTAATATTCGACGCTACAGAGTCTAGCTCCTGACAGTACCCCAAAATATCTCCCATCCCTCAAGAAACTTCGCTTGTCCTTCGTTGCAATAGACTAGATAATTTTCATGTTAATTTTGCTTATAATATAGAATCAAGTTTTCATCATTTCTTTAGCTCTTTCTGCAAGTAACATGACAGATAATTTGTCCAAAAATATTAAAAATTATCAGTTTTAAGTTAACCTTGTAACAGGCCATGGAGACCCATAGGTTTGTGAGACGTTTAAGGTCCTACATTATTTAGACGATCGGCTCACAGATGGCGGTAATGTTGTCAACCTTACGCGCCGCCCGCCCTTTACCCCCAGGAAGATTCCTGGTACTCAGTTCTGTTACAGGCTGAGTCGACCCCAAGGCCATAGTGCAGCTAGAAGGATTAGTTCAATTGAAGAAATCCACCTCATCAGGAATCGAACCCGCGACCTTCCGGTTTGTAGCATGGTGCCTCAACCAACTACGCTACCTCTGATGCCCCATAAGTTTTAGGGTTTTATTTAAAATTACATTGGAGCCTGAATTCAGATCTACCCGCTGGACGACCCAAGAATCGGGGTTCAGTTTATTTATGACATAGGCAAAGCTCTTCGACTCTGAAGGCAAAAGCAGTACGTTCCTCTGAAACGTCAGTAGGATTCTGTCAGACTACACGGCGTCACAACTTAGAAGATACTAATCGCTAAGTGGGATAATGAAACAAAAGGATGCAAATAGCTCATGTGTCTGAAACGTTGAAAGTTTTAATCAGCTGCTGAATCGACATGGAAGTGTCACATTGCATTTGAAACATGATAATGGCTAGGTTATTATATCGAGTGTAATGCTGATTAGGCAGATACAGATGATCGGAGCTAACGGCGTGGCAGATTCCCCTCTGTGTGCTGTGCTGGGGATATATGCTTATATATCATCCGTGGCGGAAGGATAACCGTGCCGACAAGCTCGTGCTCTGTGCCCTTACACGATACTGTCGGGTGTATTCATGTGTTTATTGTGGGCTATATCTAGTTTTGTCATGACAGAAAAAATAATGGAAAGAGCTGACTCCTTGGAATTGAGTCCTTTTTGTCAGCTTTGAAAAATATACCATGAACAAAATAAGAATTGGATCTTGGCCGAAATTCCGGTTATCCTGACGGAGATATTTCGTGGTTTCCCACAGTCTCTCCAAGAAGATACCCGGATACTGATTTAATCAGGTTAACCCCATCTCCAGTTGGAGAGGAGGTTAGGTGGTCCCCAAAGCCGGTCCTAATATCGAACCCTGATTCTCCGGTTGTCCAACCCATAGCCTATTGATCAGAAATATTAATCTATATCTGAGAATTGTATTTGCCTTATATTAGAACAAATGCCTCCTGTAGGTAATTTCTCTAAGCATGAGGTTTTTTCAGTTTTCGACGATGGTAGGGTTCGTTGTATCTTTATAATGGAATCCCTAGTCCGGGTATGACCGCCTCTGTGGTCTAGTGGTCAGAAATCCTGTCTACAGATCCAGAGGTCCCGATTTCGTTTCCCGGCGCTACCAGATTTTCTGAAACGTAGTGGGTCTGGAACGGGGTCCACTCAGCCTGGTGAGGATAATTCAGGAGCTATTTCAAGGAAATAGCTGCTCCGTTCTAGAAAACAGAGATTGACGGCCGTGGGTATCCGTTGCGCTGACCACGCGACACCCTCTACCCGCAAAAGTTGGCACTAACTTCGCCGACAAGCGGCGGTCGCTCGGTCGGTATAGTTCGCTTGCGGACTACAGGCCACAGAGATTTTGTTTCTTTTTACACTGAGTATAGAGGTTTACTGGACAAAATAGAGTAATCTTCATACTTTTACCTGATAATGGAAGCAGCGTCATTTTCCGAAACGGTGTGTTTCTTTAAACCCAACGAGACGATTGAAAATATCAGAAATATGTGTCATTTAATGGAAAAGTGTATTTGTGAAGTGTTGTGTTGTGTTCTGAAAACTTTTAACATTTTTATATCCGTCGGCATTGTGGTGCCAGTAGACTGAAAAAATTTTGAGTGATGTATGCAAAGCATAGGAAGTTCATCAAGAGTTATTCAGAGAGCAAGGGCGTTGCAGCAGGTGGTGAGTACAGAATAATTAATAATAATTCTCTGTGTGATTCGTGCCGTGTGAAACAGAGAGTAATGCTTTTTTCCCCGTTACTTTCTGTCTTTCTATACGTATTAAATCCAGTTCACATCACCCCTCTCTTCAGGAAGCTGGTTCCGGCATCGAACTTGTATTCGGAAGGTAAAAGCGAATGATCGCATTCCAATTGCAGTAATTAAATATATAAAAGTATAGATTTCAGTCACAACTTTTATTTTGAAACTATTAAAAGGTAATTAAAATAATTAACTTACACTTTTAAAAATCATACATATTGTCACGTGTGTTAGTGACTATACGCGTGATTCAGATTGGTGGACGGATCTATTGACCACTCTTAGGTACAAGTAATTACAGCACTATCGCCGATCTACAAACTTTACAAATCACTAGAACACACGCTAAGTCATCTCAGTCTGCTTTGACCGGTCGTTTCCTGGTAACGGATCTTAACAATGGAGATTCTTCAGCTATTGTACTCACGTCATTGCTCGTTAGCGAATACTCCACAACTGAACTGTCAACTTAATTTTAGCGCCATCTCTTTTCAGCCTCGTTTGCAGAACTCAGCAGAACTAATTAACAAAAGACAAAGTCACATTGCGACTGACGGTCAGTCAGCCAGTAAGACTTGGTGTCGAGCTGTCTTAACACCGCCGAAGTGTTAACTAAAAATATCTCTGTACTTCTTTTGGCTTGTTTTGGACTTCATCCATCTGGTATGTAAAAGACAAAAGACCACGACGTTTCGGAGACTGGATCTGTCTCCGTCTTCAGGTGGATGGGGAAGGATAAACCTACTCAGTTGATACGTATGTAATGGCCGTCTTGTAGTGCACTCAATTTCATATGTCGCTTNGCGAGTTTGAATTTAGACATATAGATGAATAATCTTAACAAGTTTTAGTATGTACAAATTTTATTATAGTTGACGAATAATGTATTTTCTAAATAATTTTATGAAAGACACAAGATGGCAAACAATGTAATAGCTTAGCGTAAATAACGAACCTGAAGATGGCACTATGTTGCCGAAACATGTAGTAAGAAGCGACATATGAAATTGAGTGCACTACAAGATGCCCATTACATACGTATCATGGATGAAAATCAGTGCAACAGGACGCTAAAATACAACACTACTCAGTTGGGCCCGTTAGAAATAGCTAGTCTCAATCCAGTGATTGAGCCATACTACTTCATAGATTTCGATCAAATTCGGCATGACAGGCGTGAATTATATTTTGGCCGTTCCAATGTAGGTTCGATGGACCGATCCCTCAGCCAAGGAGTCCTACAAAAGGCGAGCCTTATTCATTGTTTCAGAATATAATTGTAATCGAAATAGACACGGAGTTGCTTCTGGTGAAGAAGAAGAAGACTTATTAATGTGTGGTTCTGTAAATTTCCTTTTGTCCCTCGAGACAAATTCCTGATTAATTCGATCTCTCGACCTTCCAGCTTGTAGCATAATGTCCCAACCAACTACGCTACTGCGTGCCCCCCCNCCCCCCCCGGGACAATGGTTGCAGCTGCATTATGGAGAGTATCAGGGAGGGTGAAGCTTCGTTTATCTAACCTGTACTTACCCTGAAACCCTTACCTCCATTAGAAGCCTCGAGAAAATCTATTGTGCATTCTGTTGAGAACGGCCAGGTTAAATAATACGGATAATTCGTACATGTAACCGAACAAATCTTAGTAATTTAATTTCAATATTTCTTATTTTTTCAATATACGGCATTTCATTCAAGTACAATTTTTTTTATTAAATTATTTTCTGTCATGATAAATTGCCTGTCCACTAATTACTAAAAATCTATTTTTTTTTCTGCTTATGTCTGTTAATTATTCTTTGTGCAATATATTTTTAAATTACAGGGGCCTGCTCTATACTATAGCTTGGGGGCTTTTTCGGTCCTGGACGGACAGACGGAGATCTGTTGGAGCGGAAAATGACGACAATTATTCAGTTCAGTGTGGACTTTTTCAGCACAAAATTCACAGGAACCAAGATTGATCACTGTTGTTAAAATAACCAACTTAAGAGAAGCGGGGTGTGCAGTAAGAAAACATGTGAGTTACAGCCTCAAACTTTGGGATATCCTTTTTAAAGACATGCGTGGGTTTGGTTTCAGAGTGGAGAATTGGTTTTGTCGCATTCTCGTATATCCACGATAACCCATTATATCAAGTTACGTGTTTCTACTCGGATGTATTCATTAATTTCCTGACTGGCCAAACTTTACAACAAGCTGACCATCAAACAGAGAGTGCAAAACCTTTACCTAAACTAATTACTGCCTTGGGTTACCATGGTTTGTTGACTTCAGATCCATTTTCCTACAGTGAACATTAAAACCTTGTTCTCTGGCGCATTGTCCCCTGCGAAACTGACAGTTTTTCAGTTAGTCAAGAAATTTAGGACATTTTGTGCAATACGAATGGCCATTATCGTATTCAGAAGAGCCTGCTATTGGTCGCTGTCCTCAGTTAGATGAACCCAGTCCACATCTTCCTATCCATAAAATCCGTTTTAATGTTATCCTCCAATCTACGCTGAGGTTTTCCGAGTGGTGTATTCCCTTAAGGCTTTCTTGCTACAATTTTTTATGCATTTTCCTTCCCTTCAATGTCAGTTACGCGACCATTTTTAAAAGTAGTTACAAGGCAAATCGTAGTTGGTTAAGACACTATGTTACGAGACGGAAGGTCGCGAGTTCGATTTCCGATTAGGTCATTTTATTTTTCAATTGATCTAATATTCCTAAACTTAACCTGTCATCTATCGCCAACGATAAGAGGCTTTTCACCAATAGGGGTCAGCAGTTTAATAAACCTGCTCAACCCTCATAAGGCACCCGGATACGATCTAATAACAGGAGCACTACTTAAGAATCTCCCACGAAAAGCCATCGTACTACTAACAACTATTTACAGCAGCATGATGCGACTATGCTACTTTCCCCCAAACCCGGGAAACCACCAACCGAAATCAGTTAGTANAAAATGAACCTATCCGCACAATTGCGTATATCTTACTATAAAATCGTACTTCAACGAACGTTACTATCAAGTCAATATCGACGATGAATTATCCGGATACCATCTAATGAGAGCAGGAGTTCCACAGGGCAGCGCTTTGGGCCCCTTTCTGTACCTAATCTTTACAGCTGACATCCCACTAACAGACGATACGCTAATGGCAACATTCGCCGATGACACAGCAATAATGTCATCAGACCAAGATCCAAATACAGCCTCCAAAAACTGCAGCAACACCTCAACTCACTCAAAAACTGGATGGAGCAATGGAAAATCAAAGTAAATCCTGCAAAATCCTCCCAAATAACATTTACGACAAGAGGAGCTGTCTGGCCGCAAGTTAGTATCAACAACACCCTCATACCCATTAAACAAGAAGTTAAGTATTTAGGACTCCACCTTGACGAGAAACTAACATGGAGAACACATATACAAAAGCTAAGAGAAGAAAACTAGAGCTCAAAACCAGAAATATGAATTGGCTAATCGACAAAAAATCACAGCTACCTCTTGAAAACAAAGTAATCCTATACAAAACGATAATGAAACCGGTCTGGAGCTACGGGATAGTCTCTCACAACTTTATGGATCTTCATGGCCTTTTACAAGGATAGCTTTACCTCTTACAGCGTAAACAGGGGATGCCTGTACCAATGGTAGTAATAGAATTATGTACATGGATTCATAGATTATTATACGACGCTTTATCAACTGGAGTGCTTGTATGGCTGCAAATACATATGCGGGAGAACTGTACATATTTTATGGTTTATTTAAGAACGCTGCCCGTAGTTCAGCTTATGTATCATGGAAGGATATGTTGATTACTGCTTATGGAATTTGAAAGGATATGGAAATAAACGGTCGTTGCTTAATTGTTTACATTCTCGGCATTTCCTTCGAGGGACTGAGGGAAATCCACGAAGTACCTCCTTTAGAATTGTCAGTTTCCAGGTCGAAATTCAAACCCGGTACTCCATAAGTTGCTCGGTTAGATATTGCCTTAACAAATTCAGGTGCTTACGTATTAACGCGTGACTCAGACAACTTAAAAAATAACCGTCATATCTGTTACGTTAGCGCTACCAAACATAGAAGTTTATTTGTAAAAGCAGAACTTTACAGATGTTTATACAAAACAAAATTGAATTGAAATCTTATCCGTTTCGAAAAGGGACCTAGAATTCAACCTTTTAAAACAAAACCGAAAGTCTAACCTTGTGGGCTTCTTGTTGAAGGCAAACTCTAAGGTTACGATTTCGAATTTTACAAATAAATTTATAAGGTTGGCAACGCCTATATGGCAGAAAATTTGGCTAATTCGTATGCACCAAAATTTAAATGTAAGGGGGGGGGGAGGAACTGAAAGAAGCAAAATATACTTTCGTTATTTTTTTATTGTCTCTTCAACATTTGGCTGTTACTGAGTGGTTGCGAAACATAGGCGACATTTTCTGCTTCGAGTGGGAGTCAAACAATTGAAAATGCTGGATGTGGACATTGGGAAACTGCTTTGAAGTGGTTTTAGTCCCTGCATCCAGTAACTGTAGTCGTAACTGTCGTTGTGGTGGGTCAAGTACTTTAGTTAATAAATTGCATAACATGTGCCTGCAAACATTTCAAAGCTTTCGCTCTGAACTCCGTTCATGATAACGCAAATTTACCAGCAACTCCATGAAACAGAAGTTAATAGTTGCTCAGTTAGTCAAAAATTTACTCGCCCGTTTTATGTAAAACAAAGGCACGTTATCCTCTTCACTAAAGCCCACCATTGGCTTTTAGGTCTAGGCCGCTCTTTACCC
>NW_019729903.1:660283-718964 GCF_002891405.2 Cryptotermes secundus | reverse complement strand
CGTTTCCCCCCCCCCCCCGGGAAGATTCCTGGTACTCATTTCTGTTAGATGCTGAGTCGACTCCAGGGTCATAGTGCGTCTGGAAGGATTAGGTCAATTGGAAAACCCAATGACATCATCAGGAATTGAACCCACGAACTTTCGGCTTGTAGCATAATGCCTCAACTTCCTACGCTACCGTGCGCGTGCCCCCGAAGTTGAAGGAGGAAATTAAAAATCCTACAAAAAAAAAGAAACAAGAAACAAAATTAATCTAAAAGAATGCATATACGTTCCATAAGTGCATAAGAGACTGGGGAACATGAACGAGTAATGATACTGCTGGAATGATGTATGATACTAGATATTCGAAAAAATATGAGGATTTATTAAGGAAGATTTCAGATTTGAGTATGATAGCGATAACTGATATATTTCTGGAGCTAGGCAAGTGATATTTGGTGTAGAGTTAGGTCATGGACATACCTAAATATTATTTATCAAATGATCTATAAGGAAGTTGAAATATTGTGACGATGCGAGCATTTGAGAACCAGGGCACGAGCCCAGCATGGAAATCAATCAGCTAAATCGATTTTTATTTAAAATTATATTATTTAAATAATACATCAGTAACACAAAATAAACAAGACTGAAATTATACACTATGAGTTCCGGCGTTCTCTATTTCTCCACATCTCATGTTTTCTGTTTAATACGTAGTTTGGAAACTGTGCAGAAGAGAGATTGTGTCGTGAGTACAATTGTATGTTTCTTGCGCGACATGGATACTCATTCAGGAGAAGAGAAGATTCTGAAATGTTGATCTAAGTCGTGTAGGAATCAGGGATTATGGGGAAACTAAGTTAATGATTTTTGTTTCCCATATTTTTTGCTGAAATAAAAAGGATGAAATTGACAGTTCCGATATATTTATAGACCTAATATATAATCTATATTTATCATACAACATTACCTTCCAGTTCAAAACATTTAAAGAGACACTGAACGTCAATAAACAAATATACTATGCACACAGAAGTACAGAAGCAAATCAACACAGGGAAAAATGAACAATTTGCGCAGTGATCCCCAAGATTCTAATTAAGAAATCATCAATAAAATTATTATATTTTGCCAATGTGAAGTCTCCAAATTACACCAAACCCTCAGCCAAAGCGAGTTCGATCACACGCGTGAACATAAATCCGAAACAGTTATTTGCCAAACGCAGAAAATTACACTGTACACAACCTGACAAACCCATTGTTGTAGCATACGGAAAGTGGCTAAGCTTCGCGTATGTTGTATCTGTATAACAAACTTTGTTTTATTCAGCGTATGTGGAAGTTCAAATATTCAAATCAACTCTCATCCCTACTGAATTCGTCCAACATTGTTTCGCCAAACGCGCCGGTTTCGAGGGATGCATCTCCCGCGATGGGTGAGGGTTTGGTTTACTCTTTGATTTGATATTTTTACATATGCATATCACAGGAGTAAAGAACCTTGCTTACGTTCTGAATCATTGGGATAAAACGAGGCGCTGTGAATAAAGAACGTTATTTATAAATCAGAGACATGCCTATCCCTCCGTCAATTTTGAAATACAGAGTGATTCTAAATTATTGTCGCGGTTTCGATGGCCTATAATTTTCAAATCACAAATAATAATAAAAAAACATAATTAAGGACTATGAATACGTAACTCGGAATGTTTTGATGCTTATAGAATCAAAACCGAAGAATGCTAAACAACTTCATCATGCGCGCCTTTCATAGCACTTAAGATGTCCAAGCTTCTTGGTTTCGATCAACGTCTTCCTGCGAACTGCTTGCACTTCCCGCTCATTTTCGGTACAGAACACTACCAGTCTCGTGAAACTGCTTTAATTAACGTCGGGTAGCATTATCTGAAAGTGTATCTTTTCCATATTGAGTTCTGTAACGACTTTGTGTTTTGTTAACAGACTTTGTTCCCCAAAAGCAAAGTACGCACAGTTTGAAGTATGACGTAATATTTTCTTCTAGACGTTAATGCGGCGAGTGCATCGTGGTCAAGCAAGACTTCTGAGTTACACTTTCATATTCCTTAAGCGACTCTGTATTTTGTTTTCTGTTCCGAAAATTATATGCCATGGAAACCCAGATAATAATTTAGAATCAATTTGCACTCATTTCCTTTTTCTTAACATCAACACATTTTAAAGGGATGTTTTTAGAAAAAAAGTATCATGAAACGAGTTCGAATTCTCGTGATATAGGTATATCCAGCCCATAAATTTGAACATTTTAAGATAATTTGCTCGAAATATGTACATTTGCAGGTTAAAAGTAACTGGGTTCGAGGTCCAGTAATTTGGGGATCACTAGCCTAGTGTTTAGTTAATTGCAACATGTGCTAAGTTCGCCAGCAAGGGGGAACTTCCTGTCAGGTTTGGCCCATCCACACCAACTCATACGACATGACCACAGTGACCTAAAGAAATTATCTTTAAATATTCAATTTAATTTAGAGAAAACTCCGAACTAAGTACGCAAAGCAACTAAGTACTTTTATAAATGCTTAAGGCATTTTTTTTAGATAAATAGCTTTTAGTGGATATGTAAATATACCAAAATTGATGTTTCGTGCCACGGTCACCCAAGCTAAAAATCAAATATTATCTCTTGAGATATTTCTACATCAGGTCCCGCCATCTTATTCTGTTTAATATCGCCATGAGACGATGAAGTCAATCTGAAAGTGAATTTCTCAGATATAAACATCACAATTGAATTCTTCAGCATCAATACAAATTTCTTCATATATGATGAATGTAGATTCTAAGCGCTTCTGATGATGTATCTACCTATCTATGGCTCTACAGTTTTTTTGTCGGATCTTGGCCGCTTTTCAGTTTCTTAATCCTAGATACAGTCTGTAGGATTCCTTGGACGGGGGATCAGCTCGTCGCAAGGCCGCTACCTACACACAGAACAACACACACAGACATCAGTGCCTCGAGTGGGATTCGAACCCACGATTCCAGCGTTCGAGCGAGTGAAGACTGTTTATGCCTTAGACCGCGCGTCCGCTGTGATTGGGCAACGATGGTGTATAACACTCGGAATTATTGGATTTTTTAACTTTAACCTTTATCCGGTATTCTAAAAAACACTGAAAGACACAACGTCCAGTGATAGAGGCTACTTTTCAGACGGACCCAGCGGAGTAAGTATCTACCCCGCCCCAACCTGAGCACGGAAACAGGTCCAGTGTCCGAAACGCTGTTTTCTGTAGTGTTTTTTTCTTTTTAGAAAACAGGACAATGCGTGAAGTCCAAAAACCTGTTAATTCTGACATGATAATCTAAAGGCTTGTAGTATCGGTTGATTTGTTGTGGGAATATTATGCTACACAGTGCCCAATGCCTCGGGTAGGCTTGATACAGACAACATTTCGGAAATTGGATCTGTTTCCATTATCAGACGATGAAAGGACCTTACTCAGATGGGCCCGTTGGAAAGAGCTTGTCTCGATCAGTGGACAGTGATGTATATTATAAAGGTAAAACAACAATGGCGGCCTTGCGAAACTTTTCCTCAGCTCATGGTTTTAATAGCGATAACTAATTAACCAATATAGTGAGGCATGTGAAACTTGGTGTGGAGATACGCCAGAAACATACATACAAATTATATACAAAATATTATTTATGAGCCAGTGTTATCAAATGTCATGATGATGTGCATTTTCGGGGTTATATGCGACAAATTGATTAATATAGGGTTTTGCTCAACTAATAAGTTCTTCACAAATAGTAATAATAATAACTACAATAATAATAATATTGTGCTAAATATTTGTGCGATGGAGAAATAGGGTATATGAGTTCTGCCTGGAATCTCTAGTTTCTACGGAAATTTTATAAACTTCCCCGTATTTGTAAAATGTGTTGTACGTATGTCGTACAGTTTGCATTGGTTGATGATCTATAGAATACAAATATATTAAATTTGGAGAAATTAATACTATAATAAAGTAAGCAGTTATTAGGTTCAGTACATATTTTAAAAGAAACTGAACATGACTTGTGATGTTATTTCTGATAAATCCATACATGGGGATTGGTGTGTTTCGGATGGCGAGACGTCATAATGTCTACACGTTTGCTAACAGAACATTACAATTCTCCAGCCATCTTGTTGTGACGGAGACATTGGTTGCTCGGAGATTCTTGTGCGGCTCAGGGTACATCCCTATAGGGTTGTACAGCTTGTTGTATATAAATATATTATGTACAAACATCACCATACAAAACATTATGCAGTATTGCCTTATTATCTAAAATATCACATAATTCTAGAACACAACACACATCCACAAACACGCACGCACACACGCGTTGTATCTACACTCCTACAGCAGTATGGAGACTACATTTAGGCCCTATACAGCCTGTTTGAGCTTAACATTAAAATTAGGCATCTATACGCCTACTTCAATACATAATGCAACTAGAGGCTGGGGTCAGTCGCAGGCACGTTAAAATGTTTAAATAGTTTTAGGTTTGAAATAATTTGTGGTTTATAGAAGACGGTACACCCAAATAGCCCGTATCTGTAAAATATGAATTTTTCGTTAAAATAGACGAGGATTTAATATTATGTAGCCGAATACTATGAATAAAGTAATCAGCAGTGGAAAATTATCTGGATTCTGTCTGGAAGCTATTGTGTTTAAAATTTAAATAGGTCATGTCAGTGTTAAATCTCGGCAGTAAAAAAAATGTAAAATTTACAAATACTTCGATCTTCCGATGTCAGGAATGGACTAGTATTTCTTCTTATCGAATATTGGAAATTTAACAAGGGTAAGGAGTACAAGTTCGCATTTGAGACGGCAGTTAGGCCTATATATTTCAAAGGAACATCTTAGGCTATTCGCGATTTGAGGTGTTCATGGCGATTAACGTGAAAATTTCTGGCTGGAGTATAAGTGTGCAGTCCGGTACGTGGTTATTGACGTTTCGGAATATGATACTGATTCCATTTTCAGATTGAAGTGTGCCCCTTCGAAACGTTGGTAATATGAACCAGATTACACTGTATGGTAACCCAGAAGACCAAAATGTGAACAAGAGGAGCAGTTATCTCAGATCATGGCACAAAAGGACAATCCGATGGACACCATACATAGGAGTTCCGAGTTTGAAGTTGCAGGTTTATAGTTTGCAATTTTTTCAAAAATGAAATCCAGTGCTTGAATATGGACGTTTTAAGTAGGTGCAAGGAATGCACAAATAACAGGGGGAGGGGGGACGAATTCCATCATTTTCCCTGATCCGGATAAGTTCTGATAGTGATTTCGTGGTATGTAGATTGCCGATTTCGCTCGTGGAGGGTCGGCGACTTGGCTTGGCGGGAGGAACGTCGGTTTTCCCGCCAAGGATTGTAAGCGATTTGCGGTAGGCTCTGAGCTGATCGCATTGTATTTCTATTATAAATCTACAAATTTGTTATGGCAAATACGAAAAAAATTCAGATTGTATGGACAGATACAGTTAGGCTGAACTAAGGTATATTTGAAGAGAATGATTACATCAAGATATTTAAGAAAGAGCCATGATTAATTATTAACGTATTAATATTTGACTTTACGATCTTCAGGCGTATTTTGAAATTAAGCATCGCGTCGTTGCAGTCTGCTTGAAAAATGAATGGAATTTCTCTGAATGTCTACGACCGACCCCGTTACATAGATTTGACATTACTTTATGGTATAGAATATAAAATAACCCATTTAGACAAACGAATATAAATCAAATTTTTATAATTAATATAATTTTATTCACAAATGTTTACGGACATGCCTAAATAAATTTAAAAATATAAATAATTTGGAATGAAAATAATTAAATATCTCATAGTTTTATTTAGCTTTCTTTTTAAAAAATCGTCAGAATTACTGAGAAACAATTTACGAAAAATTAGAGTTTTATTTTGACTAATGCTGTATTAGTCGTAACACTTAAATGCATGCGTCTGTCAGTTCGATTGTCAAATCACTTTTCTTCAGTTTATTATCTATGTACAGTTTGCCTTGTTGACGCATGGAAACGATTTGAAGCATTGTTTCTTCCTAAACGACTATTCAAACTCATTTTATTTTTTCTTATGGAATATACGCAAGAATTTGCCAAAAGTTCTTAATGTATTACGATTATTAAGGGTGAGATCTGAGGCTCTCATGGCGGCGACTATGGAGATAACTCTCTCCTGAGATGTGACACCGTATAGTGTGGTAAGTGGTTACCAGTGTTTCTGGCGAACTGCTGCTTTTCAGGGTCGAATAGAAAAGTGGTACAAGAGAAACAGAAATGGGCGGGCTCATGAGTGAGCCAGGAGGAATATGAAGAACAGTTTAAAGAGATATTACCAGTTTAATAAGAGATAGAACGGCTGAGTGAACTGAAAGGAAAATGACCGCTTAAATTTTCTCATTTTTTAATTTTTTTTTGTTAATTTTAATTCTCCCGTGTTCTCAGGTCTGATCCTCCCTCACCCTATATCGGTACCATGTTTTACTCTTCTACCATGAACACGGTAACATTAATTTCCTGCGAAACATTAGTGACTATATATCAGATTGTACGGCGTTACATACCAGAAGACAGTGATCTTAAATGTTGTTAAAATGTTTCCAGAAATATTTTGAAACATAAAATTTTATTTAATGCTCACAATTTGGTAACCTGCCCTACATTTCACCACCATTTACTTAATCTAAACATATGTCTAAAACAGTGATACATACTTATTTCAACAGAATATACATGTATTATATGAAGTATTAGTGCAAACTAACAGTGACCTCTTAACATTAATTTCTACGGAGGTAATCAGAAAGTATTCCTATGACGAATTTAATTAGGAGGAGAGCTATTTCTCTGCTGCATGATGTACTGTATATATTTACTGTAATTTGGGGTGTGAAGTTCCCAGACCAATTCACTGTGACAACGTTCGCTGTAGGAACCAGTTCCAAATTACATTACCATGCTCTGTTCTATATGAAGTGTCGGCATGAGTATTAGTATCAAACGGTTCGATCCACAACGTGTGAATTTACTTTCTGATTATCCTACGTAACAGAATTTTCACCGTGTTCAGTCTGGTACGCATTTTGTCATTTTAACATCATGATTATAACATTATTTTAATTTGACAACGCCAAAATCCACACTTAAAATACATAGCTGTTATGTTCATGAAAATGTGCAAACAAAATAACAAACTATTACAATTTAAATACATTTATTCAAATTCGAATTAAACCCTCGCACATCCGTTCGAAGACCCTTACTTTACAATAACAAGACACTTCTATCTGAGCCCCGAAGTCAAAAGTTTTTCACACTATTTTCGTACAACTGGCCTAAGCAGTACTTATCTTAATGTTAATCAGCTTGTCGTTATGTTGTTTCCGTGGAAACCAAATACAGTATATCATTTAGTTACTGTAGAACCAGGAGATGGCAGCGTTAAACGGCAGTAATTCAGTCGGTATTACAGAGTTGTATATCATTATTAGAGTGACGACGTTTTCAAGTAAAAATATCTCTAGAATTTTTATTATTATTACTATTATTATCATGCTTATTATATCAAGTTGTTTTCTCCACAAAATATCAAGTACATACCGTGTATATTCATTGAAACAGTGATTTCGAAGTGACCTTAAGGATCATGATTGAGTAAGAATGGACCCAGTAGAAAGGTTATCTGTAGAAACTGAGCCTAAAGGATTCTTGCACTTGAAGCATGAATGCAGAGTTTGCTTGTAAATATATATGTTCAGTAATTTCAATTTAAATTTGGATCCTTTATTTCTTTACGTCCTTACTGAGCAGCCCAAGAGCCAATAAATAATAATAATAATAATAATAATAATAATAATAATAATAATGATTATATAATAAATTCATTCATGCTTTCCAACAGCAGTGGCCTATTAAAAGCAAGCACTTAAAATACGTAATGTATACAAAATAAAATTAATAATAATAACATTGACTTTGGAACTCAGAAGAGGAAACAACATGTAGATAATTTTTTGTTTTAATTCACATAGTGGGGGGTGGAGTCCAGCTGGGTCTACTCGGCACGTCGGCCATTGATTGGCCTATTGTACCTGTCCCGGATGATTATGATTATGGAGGATATGGTGGAATGAAGATTGACAGGGGAAACCGAAGTACTCGGAGAAAACCTGCCCCAGCGCCACTTTGTGCACCACAAATCCCACTTGACCAGACCTGGGCTCGAACCCGGGCTGCCGCTGTGGGAAGCCAGCGACTAACAGCAGATAGCTTAGTTATTGACACTGAAGATTAAATTAGAGTGTATTTTATGAGACAACACAGCAATTGTATTACAATACCTGTTAACAGGAACTTGCAAATATTCGAGTCACTGCACCCTCAGATTGGGTTAAAAGGATTTCTCTTGTCCAACTGAAACATTTTACCTTACACCGTAACGTTTTAAATGTTCAGGTTTTGTAGATTTAATTATATTCTTTTTGGTGTTCACAAGTACACGTACACAACACGAATGTGAGGTCATACTTTGACATAAAGGTAAGCTTGGGAACTGCTATTAGAAATTGTATATTTCAGATTTTAATTCTTCTTTTCCAGTGGTCTAAACCGAAATTAACGGCCGTGGGGATTCGTTGCGCTGACCATGCGACACCCTTTATCCGCTAAAGTTGGCACTAACTTCTCCGGCAAGCGGCGGTTGCTCGGTCGGCATAGTTCGCTTGCTGGCTAAAGCCACGGAGTTTGCTTTTTAGTAGTCTGATGGCGGTTGCGAATTAATACATAAGCCCGCATGATGAGGTACCATGATAATCTTCCTTATACAAATCATAAATTCTCACATTTCAGATAGTGATTTGCGTTTCCTTACATGTTATCTTAAGTTTTAAAGCACAGTGGTGTATATACCACCGTTTAAGATTGAAGAACTCTTCATTTTGAAAACAGATTATGATTTTAGCTTTTGTTTAATTCGCAAAATAAACCACGATTTTTCTATAAAGAATGCTAACAAATTACTATTTGTAATGGAGAAGCAGTGATTTTTATTTAAATGAATTTCATGATTGAAAGTTTTAACCCAAAACACTGCTTTGCTCTCAGATATCTTTGTTTTATCGGATAGCCTAAGTAAAAATTATATGTAAATATACAGTTTCCAAAACATATTTAAGGGTGCGTCATCAAATAGTGACGTAGATCGTTGCGTCATCATCAAATAATGACGTACATCATTATGTTACCAATAGAAAATTAGTAGATTCTGCTCTGAAGTTAACGATGATAATGAAAATCACCGTACTGGAGATTCCATTGAGCACACGGGAGTTTTCCATCAAAGATGTTTTAGACAGAAGATAACCCCAAATTTTACAAATTTTCTTTACACCTAAACAGTTAACAGCTGGCACGTCGTTTGGGGAGGTGACGCAAATTTAAATATTATGTAACAGGCAGATATTTTAAGAAAATTTAAATAACAGCCAAATAACATGCGTTTTACATGTTATATTTTTAATTACACAAATAAAGTATTTTTTATAAAATAACTTTTGTCATAAAGATAAAAATGTTTTCTAAATCATTCTAAAATTTCGTATTATGCTTAATTGATTTTCATTTTTTAAACCGTTTATATCGATATATGATAGTTTCAAATATTTTAACTTTACCAATATTCATGGCAATAAATATTGATATCCTGACATGTTTATAAAACATAAAAACCATGCACTGTGAAACTTGAATAAAAATCCCCTGTTCTATCGAAAGGATGCCTACGTACAAAATAATAGTACATAAAACCAGGGATGGCCAAAATTACTGAATATCAGAGCCTCATATGATATTTTATGAAGTCTTGAAGACCCAGATAGACGTGGATTGGATGGTTCAAATGTTTAGGTACACGCTTTCCACGCAGAGAATTTATTTTTCATGTTTAATTAATTTGTGAAAGGAGGGGTTGACTAGTATTCTTTTCCGCGGGCCGTAATAACGGTTCAAAAACCACACGAGGATCGCCAGCCACAGTTTGCCCACATCTGTTATATACTAATCGTTTAACTTGCAATAATTGTTCTTATTTTCATTCTACGAATTAAAGACCTCAGCAACGTCCCACGCTGCGCGGCCATATTATTCCCTTGATTTATTAACACAAAGCGTTGCTAATGCTAATAAAAAGTGAGCTGGTGTTTCATATGTGGAGATGACAATAAACACTATGCGAAACAGTAACAGCAAAAACAAATATAAATCATTTCCAAGTATCTCACACCAGAAATCTCAGAACATCATATATAATTGTGACAACTTTTACATAGCTCCTTATTACAAATATTTTATTTACATTCCACAGTATGAAATTATCACTGGACAAATCCATACATATATAAACTCCTGTGACGAGATTAAGGCCGTAGCCAGCCTCTTACGAGATTATTTTATCCGGGGCGTAACAAATAAATAAATTTGAGAAGAGAAAATTTGTTTTGACAGTTATCGTGGACGTTGAGGCCACAGGAGTTATCATACTCCTTTTTACAAACTCTGTTCCTATTCAGAAACTTTTGTCTATCAACAGTGTCTTTAGTAAAAACACCATAACACATATGCCTATCTAAACATGTACCAAACACACAAATCCTATTCATATTGTTATGGTTCTACCCTGATTTCCGATGAAGCCTGGCTACGGCCATTTTGTTTACAGTGTAGTGATGCATTAAAGTCTATATATTTCGAGACTGCATCATCACATATAAAAACAAAATAAATAATACAACTAATTTCTCATACTTGACTAGAATACGTTTACTTGCTTCTTCTTCTTCTTGTCTTCTTCCTCCTATTCTTCTGTTTTGAGCTGGTTTGCTTCTCAACATTAGAATATATAGAGAAAATGGCATTTGTTTCCCGTAGTAAAAATTAAATTAAAAAATATGATCATGTTACCAGTAGAAATGTGTATATTATTCCTATAGATAAAATTCTATATAAAATCAATCATTGGTCGCACATTCATCTAAATCCACTTCTAGTAACAATATATAGAACTTTGTGATGCGTTCATTATCTCTGGCATACATAGAGTTAGTATGTATTGGGAGTCAAATTTCCTTTTGAAAATATCTGATTTCATTTAAAGTAGAATGCACGAGTAGCAGTTTATCATGCAATGTATTCGTAGTTTAAATATTATATCTTAGTTCTGCATACTTCCATTTCTGAAACTATGACTCAAGAAAGATATATACATATAATTATATATTTGTTATTTAGACATCACACAATTTCATGGCACCATGTTTTGGTTATGTGATGCCAACAGCCAACAGTATTCTCGGAGACATAAGTTTTGCTCCCATAATAATTGTCTTATTTTGCTGTTAGCACTGAATAATATAGGGACACATCACTGGTATAAAATGTTGGACTCGAATGTTATCGAATGAACACAGCAGCATTGACACATGCAGCGTCATTGAATTAAGAACACACTGAAGCCAAATTACTTTAAACATATTCTATTTCCTTTATAGCGTCAATATGAACACAGCGCATTTATTGACTGGATATTTAATTGAATTTTACATAAAATTATATAAGATTACTTTAATGTAATCTTATTATTATCAAAAAATAAAAAGAAAAACACTGCCTTCGTCGATGATTGTCTGACCTGTGATACGACTTTTATGTTTTAAGATATTTCAAATCCCAGAATCTTGGTATCATATCAGAAACTGCATCAGAAGGACTCAGGCTGGACAGTGGAGTTCAAATTATGTCCACACGGCCTCAAGCTCTGTCGAGTGAAGTGCATTTCGCCCCTTTCCGAATCTGAAATGACAAATTAAGCAAAAGAATTAATTTATGAGGTACAAAATAAAATTAGCTGTAATTAACTAAGGAAATAATTAACTAACTAACTAACCGCCTTTCTTCCATCCTGCGTTTATAACCGAATTAATTCTTCACAGTATATAATTCAACCCTGAAGATAAAGGCAACACGCTTCTCCGAAACGTCAGTGCCCGCCTATATCAAACGACGTTGTCACTAACTCAGGCTATATCACATCTGATAACTGAGTAGTAGTGAGTAATTAACTAGAAAGGATATAGATGGGAGCAGTCGTGGTTTAATTTAAATATTTGACAGGAGAAACTTAGAAAAACTGCCAAAATCCTCCGATTGTAGACATCTCCCTCGAGGCTGACCGATCAACTAACAAACCAACCAACCAGGCAACCAAGAAACAAGTAAACAAAGAAAGGAACTAACCTAACCAACCAATCCAGCTGGCTGGCTGGCTAACTAATTAACTACCTAAGCGATTGATTGAAGGCATAACTCAACAATCCACTCGCTCCTTCCCTTATTTGATCAGACTCCTCTTTGAGGATACAGCAGTCGCTCCAGCTGATTAAGAAGTTCATAGCATTGTATGAAATCTGAAGCATCATGACAGTGCTATTGGTTCCTAGCCCGAGCCAAATGGAGACATTCCACAACCTCCGGGCCTATTTTTAAGAAGTACTTTAATATTGTCCTCCCATCTACGCTCAGCTTTTCCAGACGTTCTATTCCGTTTAGGCTTTCCGGCTTAGCCCATTAAAAACAATATGGAAGGAAGAATATCGGACGCTGTCGTGTTTCGGATATCAGCTGATGTTAAATAGATGCAGATATCGCAACACGGAGTAATGATGCATGGAGGAGTAACGGCAAAGCTCCATATATTTTCAAATTCTGCACTACATTGAGTGCAGTGAGGGCCTTCACGCACCGGTCTGCTTAATCCTGGGGACTGACCCACTGGACAGGAAGTCGGGTGGGCCCATTGCCGGTATGGGCTGTCGACTAACCCATTGGCCAGTACTATAATGACTGAGCTTCCACATTTCGAATTGCTGTTTGTTGTTGAGGCTGTCAAACCATAGGATAATTGACAGAGATGTTTCCCGTAGAGGTAACTTATTGAGGCTGTGTTCAGTCCAATGTAACTCGGGACATCGGATTTCTTGAGTAATTTCATAGTTTTATTCAGTATAGTCGGCACTGTGCTACAAGACGGAAGATCGCGGATTCGAGTCCCGATGATGTGGATTTTTCCAAATGACCTAATCCTTGCAGCCGCACTCTGGCTCTGTGGTTGACTCAGCCCCTAACAGAAATGAATACCAGGAATCTTCCTGGGGGTAAAGGGCGGCCGGCGAATAAGGCTGACAACCTTACCGCCACATGTGAGCTGACTGTCTAGATAATGTGGGAACCTCGACGTCTCACAACTCTATGGGCCTCCAGGGCCTGTCACAGGAATAGCTTGGCGCATAAAGTTGACAATCTCACCACCATCTGTGAGCCAATTTTCTACATAATGTGGGAGCCTTGACGTCTCTCAACCTTATAGGCATCCATGGCCTGTTACAGGGATAGTTCTGCCTTTCAGTATACTCAAATTCCGGGAAGATACCTCGATTAAGACGCGATCGTTTCGGTCCCAATTCTTTCCAATTCATTATTCCCCATCATCCAACCTTACGGCACTGTACAGGACTCGTATAGTTACTGAAAGCGCCGTTAGTTAAACTGCAAACATGGATTACTTGATAGTAACGGATATTGCTGATTAATCCCCGATTTTCTGCATGTTATCTTTGGCCTGTCTTTGAATTGTGGGATCTACGTTTAAATTGGTTACGGTGCCTTAATTTCTAGTTCTTATCTAGGGACAGATTAAGGGAAGACGTGGGGAGCATAAGTATGCTTCCGTATGTCGGAAGTTAGGAATTATGATTGTATATACAATTAATATGCGAAATCTTATATGGATTGGCAATTTCTATGTATAAAACTTCTCGACAGAATATTAAGTCCTGTTAAATTAGACAAGTAATTATTAGTGTGCAAATAATCCTTCATTGTTCGATAAACAACAAGGTAGTTCTTAATTATTTTTTCTCTGTGGCCCTACAACCCTTTGGAGCTTTGCCGTTTTTTTTTCAGTTTCTTAATCCTATACACAGACGGCACGACTCCTTGGACGGGGGATCAGACCATCGCAAGGTCGCTCCTTACACACAGAAGAAAACACATACAACAAATGTACACAGAGATATCCATACCTCGAGTGGGATTCAAATCCACGACCCCAGTGTTCGAGCGGGTGAAGACGGTTCATGGCTTAGACAGCGCGGCGTCTGTGACCGGCTCATCAGTTCTTATACCGAAACGTAAAAACGTAAACATCTTCGCTTAGGAGTATTTGTTAAGAAGCCTGTTCCGACTTCGCTTGCTGTCTGTTCTTTCCCACGGTTTCGGTATTCTATCGTCAGCCATTTTACTAAAATATTTGTGCAAATTCGTCTGTGTTCGTCTGTTTCGTTTTTCACTGATTATATTTTCAATTATTTTCTAATGCACCATTAATATAGTCTAGTCTACTGCAGATTTTAAAAGTTTAACTCATCTCTACTGATTTTACTAACAACTTCAGCCATCAACGCAACAATTTTATTAATTGACTTACATTGCATGCTTGACCCTTGATTGGTCATCTTCATGTGTTTCCAGTTACACATTATTAATTACTGAATTTCAATGTGAGATACCTATATTCCTACTTATACATAAAGTTGGTACATTCATATGAACTTATATACTGTTTATTGGATACTGACTCAAAAATGAGACTAAATATTAAAATTAACAATTTTTCTTAATTAAGATAAAATTGATTTAAAAATACCGTAAGCTACGATCGGCTTCGTATGACAGCCTTAGCCTTCTCAGATTCTTCCATTGTTTGTTGTACCAACTGAGTGTGCTGTCATTACCGTGCTCAACATCCTTTAGAAACAAATTATCTTATTTGCTTCTTTTGTAATGATTGAATTAATCTATAATAATTTTCGTGTTTCAGTAATAATGTACTATAACTTACAATTGGTTTACTGATTTTATTCTGTTTAAGTGTCCTGCTTTAATAATTATTATTCAGAATTCATCACTATATGTAAACGAGTTCACGAGGCGACAACTAAGAGCTGCAACAAGTGGAGCAGCGTTGCCATGGGCAGAGAATCATCGCGAACCAGGATGTATTTATAGACATTCATAAACAGTTAATTATTTTAGTTTATGAGTAAAACGTATTTTACGAAAATAATAGCAGCGAATTTTAATAGAACGCAAATCAGAATTAAAGAAAAGAACTTAAATAATCCTTCTCTTTATATAGGATAAAAATATGATGAAAAGATGAGATGAAAACTTTGAAATTACGACATTTCGGGATACCGTAAAATGAAGTGTCGAGCGTTAACAAGTTGCATGAACGTAACTTATGCAGTAGATAACGAACGAGCGAGCAGTCCTTGTTACACTATACCGTGTCTATTGTGTGAGTGCTGATAACTTTTCATATGCGTATTTGAAGTGCACTGTAATACGTGAAGGAGGGAATTTACGAATGACTATTTGTGCATAATATTTGTGGGAGATGGCGTCAAATATCGGCCTTGAGATAGCATTATGTAACATGTAGGACTGGAGAGGAATGCGAGAGAACGCAGGAAAGGTTAAAAGCATGAAAGCTTATGGAACAAAGAACGAGATTTCTCGTCGAATTCTTAACGGGGTTTTACTATGTAACTATAGTATCATTTTAAAACCCGGTCTCTCACGTAAGGAGTACACGAGAGAAAGAAAATATTTGAGAACAAGGTGCTGAGGAGAATATTTATATCTAAGGAAAAGGAAATGATTTCGTCAAGAGAAACAAATATTAGGAGCTTAATAATTAGTACTATTCGGATAAGGAATTTGAGACAGGAAAATTAAATATGGTGATATGAGTATTACACGTAACATCTATGGACAGATACACAGAATTTTAGTCTGAAAATCTTAAGAGAAAACGCCTCTTGGAATAGCTAGATTTGATGGAGCGTAATACTAACCCTTTGCAAGCTACATACCGGTTTGATGGACTCTGAGACGTAATTGCTTTAAAACTGTTATAGCCGAAGGGATCGGTCGATATTAATGAAGTTAATATAGCATATCTACCAATAGATGGCGTGAAATGCGACATACAGCGTATAGAGGATAATAATCCTCTCACGTGTTATATTCCTGTTGATACTTGAAGGTCATTTGTGGGAAGTGTTGTGTTTTTATCGGTGCAACTGCACTTACCAGCACATTTTAGCAGGCATTTCTATTGCGTGATTTGAGAGCGAAAGAGTTGAAATTTATATCAGAGAAATAGGGCATGCGGGTCGGTCTGAAGTTATCTCGCACAGAACAGAAACTATCAGCGGAAAACACTGTAAAGAACTTTATTTTTTCTTCATAGGCGAGTAGCTAAGACAATATTAGCTTCACAAGAAGGAGTTAATTAGTAAGATATATAAATTAAAGTTGATATATATAAGAAGCTTTAATTTGTATATGACAGTTCTAGAAAACAAGTTTCTTTACAATTGAAAAGAAATTATTAGTCTAATCTCGTCGCAGACCGTAATATGAATAATTATTTCGAGGGACGCGCAAGTAAATTAGTACGCCCCTTCCACTCACAGCTTTATAAAATATATCTCCTCAGCCATACAGAAGTCGGATCTTTTAATTAGAGCGTTGCTTAATTTTTGATGATGGATGGCGGGAATTCTACTCCCGCATTAATTATTAGCAAGTTTCTTCATGTCATGAAAGAGGCGATATCTCCGTGAGTTCCGTTACGATCTTCCTGAAGACACAAACAATCTAAATAATCCTTTGTTCTACAAGGACTGGTGGAGATTTGAATGTTTAAGACAGGAGCCTACTGAGATGTGATGCCATGTAGCCTGGTAGGTGGTTACTAACATTTTGGAGGAAGCTGCTACCTCAGTCTTGTTATAACCTAAAGGTAAAATTGTCCCTGTCCTTAGTCAACAATGCCATGAAGACCTGTAGGATAGTGAAGGTTTATCATCACCATTCTTGACCTCGGCATTGAATGAAGGTGAATGGTCGTCTTCACGCTTGTGCTGCTTTATCCCCGGGAAAAATCCACCAGTACCCAAAGTATAGGAGGCTGGGTGGACCCCCAGAGGCGGTCTGGACGAAACCAACCGGGAAACCAACCCCATTTAACCAGCCTGTTGCCTGTCGCTATACCGGCTCCGTTTCTACGCCCAACCATACCGATATCTTCCAGAATATCCACAGTCAAAACAGGTAGTTGAATCAAGCGGTGCTTTATATTAGAGAGGTGACCATTTCACGGCGTAACGTCTATTATGATACTGGTTTCTGATTTTCCTCAGTACCTCCATAAATATTCCAGGGTTGTACTTTGAATTAAGCCAAGATCCCGACTACCATTCTTGTTAATTCGTTGCTTCCTCTTTTTCTTGGTTTCTTGTATTAGCTGACCGTATCGTTGGATGGTTGGTTGATACGCAGATAATGCATCGCAAAGGGTTTGGAGGGCAGATCTCATGGCCTAATTGCGATATTATCTCGGTATTCTTCTGGAGGGCCTGAAGAAAATCACAAAAATATCAACAAGAATTGCAGGTGGGTGGCGAGGCCGAAATCCTAACCACGTACCACTCGATTAAAAGTTTGAAACGTTACTGCCAAGTCAGATTGTCCGGTATTATTTTACCAGTATTCAGTCATTCGATAACGCAGACTATAGTCTGCGTTAGTGATATCACTGTTAAACAAACGACATACAGGAGTAAATAAATAAGCAAATATACGGCGTCACATCCCAAAATTACGCAGTCTTAAAAACTGTTAGGATTTGCACAAGGTAATTGCGCAAAGTGACTGAAACGAATATCAAATGAGTGCCTGGCGGAATTACTGGGGTTTTGGACTTTGAGTATCATCTGGTATTCTTAAAAAAACTAGAGAACACAACGTTTCGGAAACTGGATCTGTTTCCGTCCTCAGGTGAGAGGGGAGACACCAGACAGATGCAGTTTCCGAAACGTTGTGTTCTTTAGTTTCTTTTTAAGCACACCGGATGATAACTAAAGTCCAAGAACCCTTTTATTCCGACTGTCATACACCATCGTCAGAACACCTTTTTTTTTAACCATTGAGTGTCTGTGTTTCTCAGTCCTTACGGATATTTTGTGTCCCAAATTATTCGAAGCCACTGAACACTAGAAAACGATTTTGTACTAGTATTATAATAAGTTTGACGAAAACCGGCTAATCGATTCAGCAGTTAATATGGAACGCAATGTTTGTGTCCTTTAAGTTGGCCTGTGTTGACAGAACTTCCCACTTTGCACCAAGTTAGATAACGCAGTTACGCGGCTTTGGCTCTCGTTAACTATTGGTCAGCTTAGGTCTCTATGGAAATCAAGGAGTTACGAGATGCTTCTTCGTGTTAATGAGAGAACAGAACGTTGTAATATCATACTCATCAGAGTACAGAGCGCTAGAGATTACCTTGAACTATCAGTCTAATTAGATGTGTAAGAAACAAGGTGTCAGCACCACACGTTCTGAATTTCTTTCATGAATCCCCCTCCAGATTTGTATTATCGAGATAAGTCTTGTAATGGCTATATTTCTTCACAACAATTTCTTTATAAAGCCCCCAGGAGATGGGTTTTGGCTTGTCAGCCATCTTCACTGCCTCATAGAACTTTTTTTATTAATTAATTAAAGACTGGGTAACCCAGAACTTATTACAATTAAAACTAGTTGGATAACTAACGATTAATTTTTTCTAAACCTAATATACTACGTAAATTAAAACTAAGTCACTTCCACTGAATTGCTTAGTACTTTAACATTTAACTTGTTCGAACGGTTTCTTCCGTATGAGTCGTCTAATGATATTGTTCACCTTGAGAAGTCTGGACGCTTCAATGTTGACATGGTTTTGGAATCTCTAATCATAGATCTTAGTTTATTAGAATTAGTATCAAAATATGATTTCGGGAACTCGTATTGAATAAGACTTAAACTTCAATATATAAGCACACAGGACATATTACATGTCATTTAAGTTGCAGTGGTTTACAAAATATAATCTAAAGGGCATCTAAGATGGCTGACAATCCGAAACTGTGCTGTAGACATTTTTGTAGATGGTCAGATACAATAAATAATCTTTCTCAAATTTTATTCCAATAAATATATGTCTTAAGCAAAATTGTTTTATTTCAAAGCGACAATATTACGTCACACAGCCCTACGTCAGTTTTTTCTATCGTTCCATAAAATTCACGGTGTAAATGGATCAGATTCACGTTCATTAAATCCGGGCTACTAATACAATTATTTTTAAGAAGACTGTTTGAGAGCCTGTAGCAATTCGTTCGGCCGGTCCGGTGGGAGGGACACAGTCTTATACAGTAAATACGTATATTCCGTTGTCTTTTTTTTTTGGTTAAGTGTTTAGAAAGTTGGTTCTACTTCTGTCATCAGGAATAATTATGAAAATAACTCTGTCCCATCCATTAAATTAAGCTAATTGCTGTTCCCAGATCGGGATGGAAACAGAATAATATTCCTAAATGTAGAGGCCATTTAACCAAAACGAGACTGTGGGAGATGCCCTGTTTTTGTGCCAGTGTATCTAGACCCCTTAAAAATCCCCTATGCCTGTTTTAGGATATGATATTATCATTGTGGTGTCTTAGTCTTCGACAGTGACGATCGAGGCGATACCTTCGAAACGTCGATGGGTATCTACCGAACTAGACAGCATTACACCTCACAAAATCGCGCTCTTTAGACTTATTTGTTATTGCTTATTCCTTTCTGATTCTGAAGTAGGTAACCTTAGAGCATAGTTCTTTTCTAGAAACTAATAGTCGCTCAGCTGGTCAGCAAGTCGAATTTCCATTACCGTGTTTAGGAGATCAAGTAGTTTGGTCCTATCATGAGCCAGATAAATCCATCCACACTGACATATCATGTCTATTTAAAAGTTTTTTAAAGACCCTACCATCTACGTCTAGGTTCTTCAAGTGGTCTTTTCAGGTACGTTTATACCGTTCACATGAATATGGTGACAAATATGCATTGTACCCAGTATTTGAACGGTAATGTGAACGTTATATTTGAAGTAATCAGATCCGTGATTATGAGAATCACAGTCTCTATGCTGTGACGGTGTGTAACAGAGTTTCGGAAGAATTTGCCGCAACCTTCTTCCGAGTATTTACAGTTATTTTAATAACTATACTGATCATGTTAGAATATGAGCTACTTAATCTAGTTCACTGATCTCTCCTATTTCTTTATAGACTGACTCAACCAGAGCCCTCTTTTAAGGGACTATTTTCTCTAAACGAAATTGAAAATCTATCTCATGGGAAATGGGAAGCGTAATAAAGGTGAAGTGATGAACAGAGAGAGCAGATAGGGAACCAGTAGGGAGAGGAGAATGAACGAACAGATTAAAAAAGGGATGGGAGATAAGAGATGGATTGGGCCTGGAAACGCAGAGACTAAGTGTAACGACGGCGTGGGGAGATTCCATTTTCAGTCCAGTCACTTTGAGGCAAGCAATGTCTTAACAGGCCGTGACGACTGTGGGGGAAATTACATTCCACAGTCTTCTCCGTCGAGTATCAGCAGTTACTGCAACAAACGAGGGAACGACAAACAATTTGCGACAGAAGAGCATCGTATTGTGGGGACCCTCTGGGTTTCGCTACGCTAGCCAGCGGTCTCATTAATCTAAAGAAGCTTTTGATCTCACTTGACGGGTTCATGACTTGGTCACGATGTGGGACTTAGGTTAATGTATTAATTTGAAACTTTCCCTTGTGTTAATTAGTGTAATTAGAATTTGAGTAAGCGGATGTTACTTGCCGCTCACAGTGGTCACGCGGTCTGAGGCATGACCTCTCTTCGCCCGCTCGTACACTGGGGTCGTTGGTTCGAATTCCACCCGAGACATGAATGGCCTGTGTGCATTTATTCTGTGTTTGTGTTGTTCTGTTTGTAGATAGCAGCCTTGTGACTGGCTGATCCCCCGTCCAAAGAGTCTTACCGACTGTGTATAAGATTAAGAACCTGCAAAAGCTGCCAAGGTCTAAAGAGCTGTGGAAGCATAAAGAGAGAGAGAGAGGATGTTGTTTATTTTATGTTGATAATACATTGATCGCCGATCACAGTGTCCGCGCAGTTTAAGGCATGAACTGACTTCATTCACTCGAATACTGGGATCGTAGGTTTGAATCCCAGTCAAGGCATGGATTTCTGAGTGCAGGTAGCGGCCTTGCGACGAGCTAATCTCCCATCCAAGAAGTCTAACTGACTGTGTGTAGGATTAAGAAACTGAAAAAGCGGCCAAGGTCCAACAAAAGGACTGTAGAGCCATAGGTGGACAGAAATACGCCGACCTTCAAATTCCTATATGGCTTACTGTGCAGTATACTGTGTCTAAAGCATCTATGAAGTTGCGTCATTATGGAAGAGTGACGTAGCATTCTATGTCATCACTATAAAAGTACCACATTTTGTTGAATTTCAGGCGCTCAGAAGAGATTGGGTGTATATGAAGAGTTCTATCGTCTGGAATTAAACGCCGTGTAGCCCGATAAAAGTCGACCGACGTTTCGGAGGAATATATCGCCTTCATCTTGAGGGTCGTTGAGGAAGCCAAGCAGTCTGCTTCATGCTGGTTTATTGCTTGGCTTCCTCGTCGAATCTGCAGGTGGAGGCAGTGTACTCTTCCGAAACGTCTGTTGAATTTAACCAGATTCAGTTGGAACTCTTCTTAATATTTTCTATTTTCAACAAAATCTTAACCGAAGTCACCGAACCGGAATCTTATTGAATCGACGGGACTTTTCTTCCGTAAGGTTGGCTACTCAAAGACATTTCAGAAAAATCTGTATGAGATTTGAGGCATTCATGGCAGTGATGATTATATTTTGGTGTTCAGGATTAGAACACTGTATAGGGTGGTAGGTGGATATTCATGTTTCGGATGAATATACTGCCTCTATCTTTAGGGTGAAAAGTACTTTTGTAAGAGATTTGAAGTTTTCACGACGGTGCGTTTTCTGGGTTATGGCACCGTGAAGTCTGGCAGGTAGATACCAACGTTTCGCAAGAACATGTTGCTTCCATGTTCAAGATAGGGAATTGTCTTCTGGAACGTTGACACTTACCAGATTACACAGCGTTAACCGAGGAAATTGGCTTAAATGGTAACGGTTGTGACTCATTCGGTAGGCGTCCGGTTTGAGTCAAGGCCGGGATACCCACTATCACTGATGATGATTTTCGTGGTTTCCTCAGTTACGCCAGGCATATGTCAAAATAAATTGCTAAAACTTCGGTTTCTGCGTACTATCAGGGAATTAGTTACCGGTAGTAATCAAGCAATCATCATAACAGAAATTAAGGCCTTCAAGTTTTAAGTACGTGCAGACCCTGTCCGGCGTATTTTGTGGGGGGATAGAAAAATCTTTAAAATGCAACATGGGTACATTTTGTGTAATAATTATTAATACACTTATCTTGAATTTTTGTAACTCAGTCGGTATAGCGACAGGCTGGATGACTGGGATTCTATTCCTGGCAGGGGCACGAGATTCTTCTCTTCTCCACAGAGTCCAGACCGGCTCCGGTGCCTACACAGTGTTATATCTAATGGGTACCGAATTCCTTTCCCCGGGGTAAAGCGGCCGGATCGTGAAGGTGACCGCTGACATATATAGTGACAAGGTCAAGAATAGTGGAGCTATACCTTCAATGCCCCACACGCTTTCATTCCGTAGTGCTTCATTAATTAATTAAGCACAGGGACTTTGTCTTTTTTATTAACTCTCTGCTATAAAAACTGAACATGGAAATAAAATTTCATGTAGAATACATCCGTCCATTTTATTTAGCCAGTCAAAATCGTTCTTCATTAAACGTACGTAATTGAAGCGCTTAACGCTTGAAAATCCATTATTGTCGGATCTAATTTTGTTTTAATATACCTGAATTTAAGTGCTTCAATTCGTTCTGTTTGTATCAAACAAAACCTCACTTAATATAAATTAATCAATTTACGTGACAAAGCTACGTACGAGAGAAACCATATAAATTCAGGACGAAACATTATCTCGACGGTCAGATAGGATTTCAGTATTGGAATATAAAGTTTTTCAAATTAAGCGTAAAACCATTTTAAATGGAGTATGTGTGCTGTATCTTTCCACGAGATTCGGTGTCAAAAGAGACGTGAGGTAGGCAGCACTAACTTGGTTCTGCTTTATAACTTGGTACGAACTGAAACCACGTGAATGATGGAACAGTAAATGAGATTTCGTCTGCGGTATACACGGAAATGATTTCCACTGTACAGTCAGAACCCCCTTGTCAGGACTGCCAGTGCAAATTGTAACCCCGTAAGTTTGAAACTGTGAACATAGTTACTGCAGACATTGCGTCTGTTTCAGTGAGCAGGTCGCTGTAGAGGCAATCCCATAGGCTCAAAGAACGCCGGAGCATTCCGATTGGAATCTCTGCCTGAACATCGGCTGTACTTTGTTGTTTTCCTTGGCCCCTGTATGAAAATTCCGGTACAGAACCTTGAGTGAGGTGTCGATCATTTCCATTCAAATCCCATTGTTTCTCTCAGTCTATCTGTATTCTTGTTGCTCCCAATTGGAGCACAGGGCATCCGTGAAACGCTTCGTTTCTCTTCAGTTCCTTAATCTTAGACAGTCGGTAGAATTCCTTGGACGAATTATCAACCCATCCCAAGGTCGATACCTACACACAAACACAGAATAAAAGCAATCACACATCCATGCCTTGAGTGAGATTCGAACATACGATCCCAGTGTTGGGCGAGCGCAGAGATTTCATGCCGTAGACGGCACCGCCACTGGGATTGGCTCATTACCAGTTCACCATGTATTCATCATATCGTTCATTTTCCTCAATGGTTCGGTAAAAATTATTTTTTGATCGTCAAACGACTGTATTAAGGTAATGTTTAAGAACGTATAAGAATATGTTCTTTCCTAAAGTTCCCTTAATTAGTGATGAAATGCCCATAAGTTGTTTTTAATTGCAGTGATGTTATAGGCTAGTCTAAATATTATAGCGTGTAGAGCCGTACACATGCAACAATCGAGGTACTGTTAGAAACAATGTTTTCTGCTCGGTCCTTGATGGGGATTCTAAGGACGATAGTCGAAGCAAGAACATTTCTTCCCATATGGAGGAGTAGTCGAATGCCTCCACCGTAGCCCTTTGAGTCGTAGGAGGTGACGAAAAGGGAAGTCTCGAATCTGAGACAATAAAATATGTTCGCGAGTCCCACGGGACTCGGACGCGAGAATGACTGTGCTGGCGAGCGCCCCACAAACCCGCAACTGTCTGACAGAATTAAAAATCTGGTGTAAACCAAAATGGGTGCTTTACTCCAAGACATACTGGCCGACTGACCATCGGTCGTAATGCAAGATTCAGACTCGAAAACAGTTCAGTTGGAAGGGAGCTGCCGCTCAGAGAGAATTTGAGCACGGAAGCAGAGTATTAGCCATTGTTAGAAGCCGTTACCAGGAAACGTATAATGAAGACACTGCAGGCTAACATGTGCTGTAAAGTGCTTAAATCGGCGATAGCGTCATAGTTATTTGTAGTTACGATCTATAAGTTGTCAATAAATCCATTTACCAATCCAAACCCCGTCCGTAGTCACTCCGTACTACGTGACAATGTGTATGAATCACATCGTCTTTTATTATAATAAACTTCAAATTTTTGCTACTGCCTTTTTATTTATTCTAATAAAGAATGACTTTCTGTGGACTCGGCCTATAATAAATATAATTCCTGTATTAATATTTTCAATTTACAGTTGATTTCAATGGGCCTTTCTCTGCTTTTCTTAAAGACCAAAATTTAGGTCGGATAAAGAAATGTTTTACCCGACTTTTCTGTATCCTATTGTATTCTTATAAGTTTTGTATTCATGACGAAGTCAGCAAATGAAAATGCAATCAAAGAACTTAATAAACTTTCAAAAGGAATCGTGTATTAAACGGGGGATGGAGGGTGGACTTAATAGAATTTTTTATATCAAATGTTACGTCATCAGTCTGCATGCTGCTGTCACAAGGAAGGTTTGTGCTTGTCACTAGGCGTGATACGCGTAAAAAGGCCTATGGAGAGAGCAGGAGCGAGATGGAACAAATATTAAATTCAGAACGAATGGCACACTGATGTTATTTATTTTGTAAACAGTAAAGGCAAAGAAATTATTCCTCCTTTAAAGGGGATGGTTTTAAAAGCGGAGTTTACTGTGTCGGCTTTGAGGTTCTCACAGCGATGAGTGTGAAGGGTATAATTTTTTAATATGTATCGCCGCACAGTCCAGCAGAAGTCCACTGACCTTTCGGAATAACATGTTCCCTCAATATTCATAGTTGAAAAGTAAGCCAAGTGAGAAGCATTGTTGCCTGGCTTACTCTTGGACCCTTAAAATTCGGGCATTGTGCTCTTCCGAAATGAGAGAAAAATCATCCACGTATACGCGCAGAAATAGTCGGTTATATACCTCCTCTTTATAGAGCATATTACACTTTCACATTAAGACACAACAATATTATTAATATTTACAGAATAGACACGATATGTTAAACGAAAGACTGCTCGTTCGTTCACGTCATTCTGCATTACGTTCATGCAATGTGTTAACGCTTGACAATTATCTTCTATGGTAACCTGAAATTTTGTAATTTCGGAGGTTTCATCTCACCATTATATTACTTTATATATACACATAAAAATATAGGGATATTAAAATATAAAGCTTATTATCCATCAAGTACTCCATCATTTATGCTGAGGCTAGCAGGAATCCTGAAATGGTGAAAATAGTGTCAAACATAGTGACTCGTGTAGATTCTAAAGAGTTCTGACGATGGTGTAATACGTGACTCATATCTGAGCAAATTCGGAAGAGTAGACTCCGCAGCTGTTTTGGATTTGTCCGATATAATTTTAAAATTTAGCTCTATCGAAGCGTTTCTCTTTCCACAATAAAGAATGTACCGCTTAAAACGCCACTTCATTCAACTCTCTCCATAACCTGAGTCAGTAGCACCTATGTTGCTAGGCTGCTCCTGCTGTCTGCTGTCGCCACTTGCGCAGACCCTCAGCAGGTTCGGGCATGGCGTATTCACGAGCAGATGGTGCACTAATTCTCGAACTTTACGTCACATCGAAATGCTTGGATGTTGTCTCTGAATTCTTAGAAATATGCACCCTGACATGGAGGTACCAAATAAGACAATACAGTATTCAGGAGACAGGAAACATTAACGGAAGGTAGTATTAACGGCGTCGAACAGTTTGGTAAATTGTACGCTCGCATTGCTGTCGAAACATTGTCACCTATAACCTTACATGTACTGCTGTAGTAAAGAGGGTTAGCCGATCACAGTGGCCGCGCTGTCTAAGACATGAACCGCCTTCGCCCACTCGAACACTGCGGTCGTGGGTTCGAATCCCGCTTGAGGCATGGATATCTGTGTGCGTTTAATCTGTGTTTGTGTTGTGTATGTAACGGTCATACGATGGACTGATCCCCCGTTCAGGGAGTTCTACCGACTGTGTATAGATTAAGAAACTGAAAAAGCGGCCAAGGTCGACAAGGGCCAATAGAGTCATAGACACATAGATAGTGAAGCGAGGTGCATCTGTGCTTAACTAATTAAGTACTGCGTCATGAAGACGTATGGAGAATGGATATATAGATCCATGTTTTCTTGACCTCAACACTAATTGGAGGTGAGTGGTCTGCTTCGCGCCTCTGTCACTTTACCTCTGGAGAAAGAGGCCCCTATGTCCCAGAATCGGGCTGTACGATGTGAATAGGAGAAAAATCTTGCCCTTACCAGGACTCGAACTCCGACTCATCGGCCGTAGCCAGTAGCTACACTTACTGCGCTATCCCGGTTCTCTGTTGTAGCTGGTGTTTAAAATGGCACACCTGTAGAATTATAGGCATGTTGAAGTTGGAAATATATTTCGGATTCACGCGCCTTAGAGCACTAAGTGCCGGAGTAATTTAATTTTTAATAAGCTAGTCAGGACAACTGGTGCTAAGGAGTTACCTCTTTTATGAACAACTTATAAGTTTCTACTGCCTCATCTGTTTAATGATACAAACTTTCACTTGTTTCATTTCCCACATTATCCCCCCCCCACTCTTCCCAACTGCTGACACTGCTCTAACTTTCCACCTCATCGTACTGAACATTTTCAAGGATAAATGCTCATGTAGTCAGACGTGAAGGTGGAAACGTATATCAAATTATAAACAATAACGTAAACTCATTGTGTAATAAGACATACATGGTAGCGTAATTGGTTGAGGGGCTATGCTACAAGCCGGAATGTCGCGGGTTCAAGTCCCGATGAGGTCATTGGATTTTTTCAATTGACCCCAGGTCCGTACTATGGACCTGGGGTAGACTCAGCCTCTAACAGAAATGAGCACCAGGAATTAATTAAATAATTTTCCTGGGGAATAAAGCGCGGCCGGAGCGTAATGCTGACAAACCCCCATCTTTGAGCCGATTCTCTAGACAATGTGGGACCCTCAACGTCTCACAACCCTATGGGCCTTCACGGCCTGTTACAGGGATAGCTTTGCCTTTTATTTTAGTTCCAAGTATCTGCAAATAGGAATGTTTTAATTATTTCTTATCATGTTAAAGTATCTTTAGATACGGTGTAAACCCGTCCATTTTCATCGTACGACAACTTAAATTGTCCAGCTACAGACAGCGCCATTAATTCAAGTAGTACCTAACAAATACATATGGAAATAACACGTCAAGTAAAGGTAAGATACCTGTATAGCCATCCTTATAACAGGCCGTGGAGGCCCGTAGGGTTGTGACACGTCGAAGCTCCCACATTTTCTAGAAAATGGGCTCACAGATGGCTGTGAGGTCAACCTTAAGCGCCCACCGTCCTTTACCCCCCCAGGGGGATTCTTGGTGCTCATTTCCGTTAGAGGCTGAATCGACCCCAGGGCCGTTATGAGGCTGGAAGGATTAGGTTAATTGAAAACTTCAGTGACTTTATCGGGAATTGAATCCGCGACCTCCCGGCTTGTAGCATAGCGCCTCAATCAGCTACTCTACCTCGTGAGCTGTCACCCATCCAAGTACGAACCACGCCCAAAAATACATAAATCCTATACATATCTAAATATTAGAATACAAATTTATTTTATTTATCAAAGAAAACGTACAAAACAGTTGATTAATGAGTTTAGGGGGTGGGGAAATCACAGTTTATTGTGAGAGGAGTACAAAATTATATATATATATATATATTATCACGTGTATGAGTGCTATAGACGGGGTTCGGAATGGTAACTGGATTTATTGAACTTTTACAGATCGTAACTACAAGTAACTATAGCCCTATCGCTAATTCAGACACTCAGCAGTTCACTGCAGCAAACAGTCTGCTGTGTCCTCACCAGTTGTCTGGTAACGGCTTCCAACGCCGCAGTTTTCACAGCTGCCATGTTCACGCCCTTACTGTCCGGCGACTCCTTCCTAACTAAACTGAGAACCATGCGGGACACATATGTGGAAGGAGGAGAAGAAGAAAAAGAAGTGTGGGGGGTGGTAGTGAGAGACACTACATGGGGGGGGGGTAAGAAACAATATCTCCGATTTTATAGGTTCCCAGTCAGTGCTTGCTTGTCCTTCTGATATAGGTAGAGCATATAATCGGATTTCTTATATATTTTTTATTACGCTGGAAGGAATGCATTATCGTAAAATTTTGCTATCGTTAGGAGGGCTATATTAGGGCGAAATTTTCAAGTTACCAATGGGAGGGCTGCATGTGAGGCGTGCAGTGCAACGTTGAATTTGAGTACCAACTCAGCATTTGCTCTCGGACCGAGGAAAACCACGGAAAATTTTGTTCGAGTTGGCCGGTCGCATGGCCTTCCGGATACAAACTGACTTCTACCCAGGAGTCCGGCATTAAATATGCGAACANCACTAACATAAAGACAGTCTTCAAAACAGCCAACACAATAGATAAATAATAAATTAAAAACGAGAAATAAACCCCTGCAAACAAAGTGGGATCCCTCTAGTTAAACTGTAGACTTATTTCGCTTATAACATCTCTGCACGGACAACACAGAAATCACCGCTCCTTTGTTGCTAAGCGGATTGCTCAAAAAACACCATTCCTCTGTTGTTTGCGTACCGCTGCTTAGCAACGTTTGTCTCGTCTCGATGTCTTAGCCTAGCATAAGGGAAAATGAGGAGAATATATTTCTCATACACGTAGTATGAGGCAGATTCAATATCATGAAATACATTTATCTCATATTTTCGATGGAGTCGCACATTTTCAGCCCCCACCCCCTTTAATAAATTTCCTTTTTGTAATTCCGTTTGTCTCTATGTTTGCGCCTCACTAACGTCTCAGTGGTTGTGCAAATTTATTCATATTCGGCATTTAAAATTGTTTCTATAATAGGTCGGTGTGTGTTGAATATAAACATTCTAGCTCCAAATATACAAACCCTTCACGTGGGCAGTAAAACACAACATTACAGTTTTCTCGAAAACGGTTCTAACGTTATTGATTACATTTCAGCAATTTATGGAGATACATTCCTGAATAAAACTCGACAAGTGATTTCTTTAGAATAATAATGACACAATCTGCAGCGATCCAAATGCAAAATGTTATCTTTTTTTTTCAAAACTACTTGGGTTATTTTGATTACATTTAATAGAGTGGACTCAAAAGATGTTTTGTATGGCAAAACATTCTAACCTTATCGGGATTAGAACGGTGGGTCTCCGGCAAGAACTCAATCACAAAATAATGTAGTATATTTCTTCAAGACAAGTCCTGAAGCCAACAAATACAGCCGTTGCTAGGGAACTGCTCTGCAAACACGTCCATTGCTAGGCAACAAATTCGTAACTCACAACAATGGAGTAACTGGGAAATGATGTTCTATACGTGGACCATGAGATAACTACGTGATGTAACAATGGAAGAAATGTTGGGAGAAGTGATTTCTATGCAGTCTGTGCTGAGACGGGGTCGAATACCTCTACTGTAGCCCTGCGAGTCATAGGATGAGACGACAAGAAAAACTAGGGCCGGGGGGTATAACCGGGCCACCCTATTCTTGGGGGATATAAATACGGGGAACTGACACTACAGGCTGGAGGAGTCTCGAATCTGAGACGGTGAAATGCGGTCATGAGTCCCGCAGGACTCCTACCTGAGAATGAATGCGATGGCGAGGGCCAGTAACAATCATAAAGGACAGACCATTCGTCTTGTCAGAGACGATGTTACATGAGGACTATGATCGCAAGTGTTCAGTCGAAAAATTTACTGGTCGTGAGTCTCAAGGGGCTTGTCGCCAAGACGAACTGATTGGCGATAAACCGCCAGTCGTAAAGTAACTCTGACCCTGACCCTGTGAGTGAGTTCTGCAGTTGGAAGCCGGTTAGTCAGCTCGGAAGCTGCAGATGAAATGTGCCGGCCAGAGAAGACAGAAACCGTTGGACACGGAAGCCGAGGACGCTACAACATTGGAGCCGCTACCAGGCAACGCAGTGAAGACCTTGACGGAGAACACTAGTTTATGTGTGATAGTGATTTGGAAAATGTAGAAGTGTAGTCATGAGTTGTGTGTTAGAGCGCGCAATAAATCTGATTGACAATCCAAACCCCGTCTATAGTCACTTGATCATGTGACAATATTTTACAAAAAATGGCTTCAATTGTCTTGAATACATTTAACCAAATTGGGGTACTGACAGTCCCAAATAGAACTCTTAGTTTCAGCAGACCCAAATGATATTTATTAGGATAGTAGAAGGCCGTGGTACGTCAAATGCATATGAGGAATTGTGTCCAATGTTCTCACAAGCATCTACTAAATGTTAAAGCAGATGGTACATGTAGTAACCATTGTGCTTTAAAGGTTTAGTCAGCGAAGTTCCGAAATACGTTTAGCGCCACGAAGAAGAAAAGCACCCGCCTTCCATCTCCAATATTGTATTACGGAACATAACCATAAAAATGTCTGAATAGTTCGGACGATCTTTATATTAAATCCCATGAAATTTATAGGCAGGGCTTGCCTCATTCTGTTACCACGCTGTATGTGTGAGCATATACGAGGTATTTCACCAGCGAAGACGAGCGAGAGAGGAAGGTCTGCGGCGTGCTTAAGTGTCTACCAAGGCAGCACAAGTAGTTTCCTAATTGAATTTCCGCATACTAAAAATGGAGTATATATTACCTTCCACAATTAGAGATACATACAGATTTCTCTTGTGGTCACGTGAGCCACATAGTTCAGTATGGTGCCTAAATTACACTGAACTACCGCGGTTCGATCCCCGACGAAGACGGGAATTTCTTCTTCGCCATTGCATATTGTTACCTGCTTCATAGCAGTTTTTTTGCTTGCCATAATCTTCAGCCCTGAAGATGGATTTGCTGACATTTAACGGGCTACACATGTCGTTATATCCAAGAAGATAGAACTCTTCATAACGGCTGCTGTGAGAACCTCAAAATCATACGAAATTCATTTTAATCTGTGCACAGATAAATTTATGAAACAAGAAGGTTGCCTAGACTTTTCCAAGGTATGACCCATATCTCATAAGGAAATTTATCTCATGTCGACATAATTCTCCCAGCCTCACTATGGCCCTGGGGTCGACTCAGCCTGTAAGAGAAATGAGTACCCGGAACTTCCTGGGGGTAAAATGCGGCCAGGATTTGAGGCTGACAACCTCACCGCCATCTGTGAGCCGATTGTCAAGAAAATGTGCGAGCCTCGACGTCTGTCAGTCCTTTGAGCCTCCATGGCTTGTTACTGGAAATTACATCTTTTTTTTACCTTTACCCTCTTCAGATTTTTCACGTACCCCTGGTTAAGAATTGTTATGAAACGATTGTACATAGTTAGAAAACTATTAACGTAAGCCTGAAACTGAAACATTGTCTTGCAATGCATTGCATCAATTTCTTGAACTTTTTTTTTTTCACTCTCCTTGAAACTTGCATGATCATTGCCATTTTTATAATCAATTTTGCCAGGAAATCAGAATAAAGGTTCCTCATTATACGTAGACTGACCAATAAAATCTAAACTTCAAAAGAGTCAAAACAATTTTGACGACTGTTTTATCTATTTATTATGTAGATTTGCGATTTGAAACCAGCGATTTAATGAGATAGTAGATGAATATAGTGTATTTAATAACCAAAAAATTAGTTATCTGCGTTTGTTAACACACCGAACGGATACAGAGATACATGATATTTGAACGGGAATCGAGGCTCGTAGCATTTAATAAAGTTTATATAGTTTTAACAGAAAATATTCCACTGTGCTCTAAACTAAAATATGTGGGATAAAAAAAAAAGTAATGTAACGTTCTCTCTATGCAAGTAGTTCGCTGAAATGTTGTTGGAGGCGTCACTTGACGTTACCTGTGGACGTACGCAGACGCGTTTCTGTTTATATAAACATTTAATTCTGTCCCTTGATACATTTGAGAATGATTATAAGATTATTTTCTTCTGGGATGCGACACCGTGTAGTCTAATAGAGACCTGCCGACGTTTCTGAATGACATATTATCTCTGTCTTCAGGTAGAACTTCTATACTGTGGCTATTCAACACATTCAACAATCGTAGTTAAGCAGATTTATTTCTAATAACTTCATGTTTCAGGAGGTTTAATGTGTGTGTGTGTGTTTTTTTTTTTTAGAATTTCCGGTATCCACCCCAAGAAAGTAAAATTAAATTGAGCACTTTAATATTCCTGCCATGGTGTTCCTTAAGGTGCTAATTCTACTCTTCGGTTTGTATTGAGAGGGGTAAAAAATAAGAATAAAAACTTCCATTGTTCAAATCATAGTATTTTTTTTTTGCTAGTGGGTTGGGACTAAGTCTTTTGTACTGCGGCCACTTCTGGCTTATTGTACCAGCCCCATATGATAAATCAGGGTGATTGTGGAGCAATTGGTTGAATAAAGATTGGCAGGGGAAACCGAAGTACTCGGAAAAAACCTGCCCCAGCGCCACTTTGTCCACCACAAATCCCACTTGACCAGACCCGGGATCGAACCCGGACCGCCGCGACGGGAAGCCAGCGACTAACCGCTTGAGCTATGGCGCGGCCTTTCAACTCATAGTATGTATATAACTACGTTGGAGGATGAAAAGTGTTTGTGTAGTAATTATGAATTTATAAGAATCGAAGCCCAATGACGTTGCCTAATTTAAAGTATATATTCTATATCGGGGGTTATTATATAAAATGTTTCGTACTGTACCCTCGAGTGCACGTCAATTTATTAATCTTTATTTTTATTTTGGATGTTGTAATTGAAAATCGTATTCAAACATGTAAATACGTATATCAGCAAGGCTAACGTAGGCACTCATATATCCAAAATTTGGAATCATTATTTACCATTCATACACACAACCTGTGGGGAATACATACTGCACTAAATATCACGGACGAATAGACCATTTAATGAACATACAAATGAATATATTGGTTCATTAAATATAATCAATAATTCACGGTTCAATGAATGTAAATGTGGAACTAACAGCGGATAGCAGACTGAACAGCTAACTCCACAGAACAGAGTTATCTTTGAAAAGCTGACATTCGCTCAGCTGATCAGAAGACTAGCAATGTATATTCGAACAGTCAGGTTAATCACATTCTCAAGCGCCCAACCGTGGACCTTATCCTGAGCCACTTGTATCCAATCTGCATGAAACAAAAAAATAAAAAAACAAACTCCATGGTTTTAGTCCGCAAGCGAACTATACTGACCGACCGAGCGATCGCCGTTTGTCGACGAAGTTATTGCCAATTTTAGCGGATAGAGGGTGTCGCGTGGTCAGCGCAACGAGTCCCCACAGCCGTTAATTTCGGGTTTCTAGACCGGAGCCGCTATTTACTTGAAATAACACCTCGATTATCTTCGCAAGGCTGAGTGGACACCGTCCCAGAACCACTACTTCCCAGAAAATCTGGTAGCGCCGGGAATCGAACCCGGACCTCTGGATTCAATCTGCAGCAGCATATACAATTACAGTAAGATCCGTAATATTAGACCTATCTCTATGCTTAGGTATTTTCCCTTCTCGACAATTTTTGTGGAATCTTGGAGCCAAGGAGTAATTAAGTAAATAGGTTTAATTGCTTTCTTACTGGACGATAACAAAAATACGATAAAGTACCGAAACTGTCGATGTAGAAGGAAGTGCACATGAAATGAATTATATATGCTCATGCCCCTTCAACAGACTGCAACATAACTTCATGACTGTTATTCTGTTAAATCTATGAAGAGCAGAGAGAGAAGGGGGATGAGAGAGGGAAGGTGAAGTGGGTGCTATATTTTACGGCCGTAACAGTATTTTTTTGGCATTGAAGGTTCCCAGGCAGTGCCCATTTGTCTTTCCCCTAGAAGTAGGCTGGAGAATCTTTGAATCCATATGCTTCATTACACATAAAATGTAATATAATTATGGAATGAAAGTTTTCGGGTTACCATAGCAACGAATTTTGGATTGTTAACAAGTTGCATGTAGGTGAGTTATGTGATAGGTTACTAACGGGCAAGAAATGTTTTGTTTCATTGTGTCGTTTGTATTTTGTGAGAAATGTTAATATTTTGATGTGGACATGTGAAGCGTAGTGTATTTTATGAAGAACACAATTGTTATTTCATATTTGTGCTTGTTATTGGTGGGAGGCTGTGTGTAAGCCCCCACACCTCCTATAAACCTCACCTCAGTTAGTGGACTCGACCAAATACATTGCGCGTTGAGCTGAGAGTGGCCAGGCCTGAGAACTCAGTGCATGTGATAACAATGGTGTAAGCGGAGATGTGTCTGTTCGCGCGTGCGCATGCAGCTTGAAGGGAAGCAGGAGATTGCTTGAGAGACAGAACGAAATTAAGAAACTAGAACAGCATCCTTTTCCACGGCAATTGCCAAGCTTTAGGGATTCTATTTATCCATATAGAAATAAGGAAATAATTGCCTTCTTTTAAGTATTAATTTTATACATGTACACATATTTAACAAAATTGTCACATAGAGTTAACGTCTGAGAGATTTCGATTAAGTACGTTTTAGTATTGCCCTTATTAGCAATTTGATAGATGCATTTAATAATATTTGTTGCGATAGATGTATACGATTTGAGACTATTTTGGAAGTAGAGACATATTCTATGGCCTTCTGGGTTGTGACTCTGTGGTGTTTGGAGGAACATACTATGTCCAACTATATGGTAGCCTTTTTACCTGAAGATGGAGGCAGCAGGTCTCTCTGAAATTTCGGCATTCACCTACAAGGCTACACGGAATTACAACCCAGAAGACCGGAGTATGAATAAAAAACATTAAAACATAAAATGTTATATATTATTTGAATGTGACGTATTTTAGAATTATTACTCTTACGAGTATATGAATTTCTTTCAAGGTACAGAAGGCGCAAATACTGTTTATATCATTTTAGGAAAGTGGTAATAGTCTCAATGTTACTTTATAGACAGTGTTAATTTAAAACAGTAACATTTACTTTCCCCTCATTAGTAATTCAACGTGAAAGCAGACTCTGACGCTCCACTGTAGCTGAAACCTAAGGCTGATTCTGTATCACGCAATCAATTAACCGGCATTAAAATTTAAGAGTTAATTTTCTAGAATGCAATCTTCTTTCTTTGTAGAAGCTCTCCCCCCATCCACGAAGAACCTGATCTTTAGTCGATTAAATTTTAGAAATTTTGCAAAGTAGATATTGTGCGATGCTCCCACTGCAAAGAAAATCCTACACGAACATGTAGTCATTCTCCTTCGTCGTTTCGCTAAGTCGAATTCCAGTGGTCCTCTAGTTTAGCTTTTAAATCTGTGGTTACTATTCGTACTACCTGCTTTACATTTAGAAGCTCTGAATTTTCCTCACAAAATGTATTTACGTGTATATATTTCATATGAGTCTCGGAATAAACATCTATTATTTCCTTAAACAGCATTAGCGATACCTTTGTAGCGTATGCGCAGCGTTTCCTGTGAGGTACGAACTAAAGTTACAAATAATATCCGGATTGCGTTCGCGATTCACAGCGTTAGCTCACATACAAACGAAAGCATTCCGGCAAGTGTGAAAGTTGAAATGCTCACAACATTAGGTAGACTGGGTACTGGCATCGCTAGTTCGAGTTCAGCTCTTGGTGCGGATGTATTATAGTCGCATTTTCCTCTGCTGTGTTGAAGTGACTATACTTTCGTCCGGGAAGACAATAATATTCAGAAGTTTTGGGCCTGTAAGAGATGAAATATCTGAGAGGTGGAATGAAGTGCGTAATGAGGGGCTTCCCCACAAAGTATTTATATGACGATGAATCGAGATATGTGGGAATGTAGCACGTATACTTCATATGAGAAATTTATGCAGTATTTTAGTACGGGAGAATTAAGAGAAGGTAGTATTTGGGTAGATGGTGGGATAATATTCAAATGGGTATTAAAGAAATAGGCTGGGGTGATCTGCAGTGGATTCATCTGGCTCAGGAAAAAGTCTCCGGTTAATTAAAAGGCGCGTAATTTCTTGCCCAGGTAAGCAATTACTGTCTTCTCAAGAAAGACTGTGCTCCATGATATTGGTTATTATTATTATCTCTGTTCTATTGTGATTGATATCTATAATTAAATAGGCCAAGATGATTGTCATTGTGCTTAATTAAACATGGCGTATTGAAGGAGTATGGGTTAGTGGATGTATAACTCCACACTTTCTTAACCCCGGTACTAGATGAAGAAGAATTGTCAGCTTCAGGATCCGGCAAGTTAACCCCAGGAGAAGGAGTCCATGGTGCCCACTGAATAGGAGATTGTGTTGGTACCTGAGCTGACCTGCATGCGGTGGAAAAGAGAACGATCCCAACCCCTGCTGGGAATCGAAGTCGGATTCCCCGGTTTTCTATCTTGTAGCCTAGTAATCATTCCGACTGAGCTACAGCGGTTCTGTTGTAAATATTGCTAAGTTTTTTCAAGATAATGAATTCCGTATGAGCGTAGCAATAAATCTCTTAGATTGCTTTTCTGGAAGTGATGGGTTCATATCTTGGACGAAACACCTGCTATCTTGACTGAGTTTTTCGTGATTTCCCTGAGTTCCTCCAGGTAAGTCCCAGGGTAGTATCTCGCTTATAGAACCGCTTCCTTTCAAATCCTTTCCGATTCATTATCCTGCCATCTTACCATTCGTTGCTATGTAGGTTAGATACTGACAGCGTCGAAGAAATCCCACAAAAGAGAAACATATGTAAGACGTGATGCGTTTTTTTTTGTGATTAGTGGGNAACGATCTCTACGGCGTATTCTGTAACGTAAACACGTTACAGTATGAAACTTCTGAGAACCTATAATAAACATGGGGTCAGAACCAGAAGAGAAGATACCGGTTGTCTTCAAAGCGATATTTATGGCGTGTTGGGAAGCTGTAGTTTCACTATAATTTGGTCAACACGTAAGCTGCATCGCAGTCTCGTAACAACAGTTTATATAAGTTCTGAGCGGTTTTTCCAGGCATAACGACAAAAGTTAAAAACCTTTATACCCTTACCCTGCTCTACACAAACAAACCAAAATTCCAATATAATAGAAGATTTTCATATCAAGTAAATGCATTGAAATCTATTCGAGCAATCAGCCACGACAAATTTGTTATGATCTAACGTTTCAAAGCCCTGCTTTTTCCCCATCTTCAGGGTCCATGTCTATCGAAATATTTTATGAGGATATGGACTGAGTTCATATCATTCAGGATAGGTTCAAGTGGAAGGCAGAATTGGACACTATAATGAACATTCACGTTACATACAGTATATGGCGAATAATTTTTTGACTACTAATTATATTGTGACATGGATGGCGCGGTGGGAAGTGGGGTCGCGTGAACTCTGTGGTCTCGCGAGTGACGTCACATACCCCCCACTCCTTCCACCAGTACGCAACGCTCGGTGGGCGCCCACCTCCCCCGCGGTGACGTGGCAGAGGTGCGGCTGTGTTGTTACCAAGGGATACCGCGGTTGCTACGCACCAGGAGACAACTCTCGACAGCGTTGCTAGCAACACCGGTAAACACGGCGTCAGGCAACAGCGGTACCTATCACGTAACTGTTTTCTGTGTTGTCCGTGCCGAGGCTAAACAAGGAGTAGCGAACACTATTCAGTAGTGTTCAGTGAACCAGTTACTAGAGTGAGGATTGAGCCAGTTACCAGTGAACATTGAGTAAATTACTAGCGAGTAACGATTAACCAGTCAGTTGAATTGTAGCAGTCGCCGAGTCGAGTTGAATCGAATGCATGGCAGTGTCTCCAGCAGGAGAAGTATTTGTGATACTGCCTATGGCAGTAGTTGTGAAACTGTGAATTGTATAAGTGTGAGAGCAGGTGTTCAATAAATTCGCTATATCAAATACGGCGTGAAGTTACTTGTCGCGTGACATCCCCAACACGTGACAATATTGTAAGGAGTACAGCCTTTGCTCTGCAATAGTCAAATCAACAAACAGCCGTTTCTAGGCAACGGATCGGTGAACAGGTTTCCGCGGCAACGGATACGCAGGCAACAATACAGGAATTGTTGGGAGTGATGCTTTCTATTCCGTCCATACGAGAGGTTATAAAAAGGACAAACAAGATCGTTTAAGTCAGTTGAGTTTCGAGACGTCAGCCCGCCAGAATGTGAGCTTAGGAGCAGGGAAATCGAGGGATGGAATTGGGGTATCAGAGTTACTGAGTGCAGTTCAGTTGAGTTGAACGTCTTTATGTGTGCTGCGGTTACAGTGAGACTGGCATAATCTCCACTGATAACATCCGTTACTAGGAAACGATTAGTGAAAGCAAACTGAGAAGACTAATGTTAGCAGCATTGAACTGTAAAATGAGGAAATCAGCATTGGGCTCTGGATTACTTGTAATTACGAGTTTAGTGTACAAATGAAATAAATCCAAACATCCCATTCGAACCCCGTCTAAGAGCCACGCCTACAGGTGACATTATAAAGAAACGATAATCGGCTGTCATATCATGAAACGCACGTGATAGGTTAGGCGCCGTACGTAATGTCTGCACCGAACAGACCAGTTTAGCGGCGAGTCTCTATATTAGAATCCGAAAGGTGCGCACTTCGACTACCTCACGAGACACTGACCTTGTTGGTTGTGACTCGTCGTGCTTTTACTCAGATTCTCTAAGCAAATTGTAGACTAGTATACTGATTATAGCACGTTCCTTCCTAACAACCGTCATACCATTCGAAGCTGTATTGGAGGAAACGAACAAGTCAAATAAATACGGAATAAAAGTCCCGGTCTCTAAAAGTAACCTGATTATATCATTACATTTCTTACGGTTCGATTTCGTACTTTTTTTTCCTTCTTCTTCCTCTTGACGGATTAGGCTCTCTGGCATGATTCCATNGTGCCAAATCCCAGAAGACTGCTTTCTTCATAGTCACCGCCGTGAAAGCCTCAAATCTTACATAATTAATTATTGTTGATGAATCTTATAGACAGCTGGTAGGGCTCCTTGGACGGGGGATTAGCCCTGTCGCAAAGCCCTTGCCTACACAGGACAACATAAACACAGACCGAACTCTGACAGACATCCATGCCTCGTGTGAATTCGGACCAATGATCCCGGCGTTCGTGCGTGCGAAGACATTTTGCATCTTAAACCACTCATTTTTTTTTATTTCATTAAGATCTTCGATTTTTGTTATAGAGAGGGCGTCTTCGTTGTAAATAAATTATTATTTCCGAATCGGGTGGGAGGAACGGAATAAATAATACAATTTAATAAACCAGGATGCTGACAGCGACGTGAAATAGACCACGGAAATAAAAGGAAAAAAAAAATGTCTGTGGCTGAGGATCGGATAAGCGTAATTGCAGTCTGCTGTATCCTCCGCTCGCAGGTCCTCTTTAAGTAGCAGAGAGCAGAACTTTACCCATTAAGATAGCAGTATGATATGATTCCGTAACTCGAAGACGTAAGGCCAGGCTTGCGTTGTTTTGCGGCTGCAAGCCGGGAAACACGAATCTTGCGCAGATAAGGTTTGTTGCTCATGTGGAAGAAGAATATGAAGAAAGGAGAGGGGAAAGAAGAAGTACAAAAGTAAAGTCCTTGTGGTTATGGCAGGAAAGTGCAATAAAAATAAGGGTATAAAATGCTTTTAATGTCAGTTGCATGGAAAGATACAGGGTTACGAACGTATCGCTGAATATACACAAAATGGAAGGACATGACGCCAGTCGGGATCTTTAACGTTTTCTTGATATTGACAGGTTGGTTAACTTCATGCAGCTGAGTCCTTCTTGAGAAGCAACCAGTCGCTCAGCTAATGAAATTTTTTCCCACTGGTCTCTATGTTCAGCCAGATCAATCCAATCCGCACCACCCGTTTCTCTCTCTCAAAGATCCATTTCAGTATTATTCACCCACCTACTTGTTCGTCTTCCTAGTGGTCTCTTTATTACTGGCTTTCCCGTAAATATCCTATACGCATTCATCTTCTTATCATTCGTGCTACATGCCCTCCCAATCTCATCCTCTTTGACTTGATCGCTATAATTATACTTTGCGAAAAGAACAAGTGATAAAGCTCCTCATTATATAGTTTTCTCCAACCTCATATCACTTTTTCTCTCTTCTCTCAGTCTACATTCCTTCCATAATATCAGAGACCAGGTTTCACACTCATAAAGATCTATTGGATCTGATTTTTGACCACGGCATGGCGCGTCTTCTGGTTGCGGATGGTGGAGACGACCTCCAGATGTGGAGGGCAACTGCGAATACATTGAATAAACAGTCACGGAGAGCCGACAAGGGGTGGTCCTCCACCTGGGGCGTTGCTCCTGAAGCTAACAACTCCTGACCGTAAAAAAATAAGCTTGTTACATAATGGGACAAAGGGCCTCGGGCCTGGACAGATTCTTTGGATACTGGCAGGTTAAAATATTTTAATGTGAAAATTAAGGAATGGAAAATTGTATTACCGCTATTAATGACGTTAGCAATTAATTGAAAAATGGAACAGAGTGTTGTGTTCTTATGAATCTGATATTAATCTTTATACGCAAACAAGATACTGACCAACCAACAACATGAAGGCGAATCCATCGTGAGAAGCCACCAGTCGCTCAACTACTCAAGAATGTGCCGACATTTTAAGGGGCCCGAAGATTCATTACTGTGTTCACAGGAGCCTACCATTTGTCCATGTCCTGAACCACACCAGTCAAGTCCATACCAACCCATTCTATTTCTCTAAAATATCTTTATATGCAAATCATAATGTTGCTGCTTGAGATCATGAGTGTGCATGAGCTGGTTGCAAGTAGTATTAATTCTGTCGGTAGATGGATCTGCGAACAATATTTTCCTTCTTGTCACATCTCATAATATTCGTGAGAAATGCCCGTTTAGAGAAACGTGAATGAATGAATGGAGAAACTTAATTAAATTTGAATTTTGTAGTTCTTCAGTATCAGATGTTGTGAGTGTAGTCTCACCACTCGGATCCGGGCGCCTATTGCTTAACAGTTCCAGAAACTTCAGTGTTACCGTATAGCAGTTGGATGAAACGCGTTTGTAGTCTGGTAGTTGTTCACCAGTAATTCTGAAGTAAACCAGCAGGTTAGTGCAGCTTAAGGAAACACTTGATGTTTATTCTGAGAACCATACGCAATATATAAAGACGATGTTGGCAATGTTCAGAGTTTCTTTTTGTATAAACTGTGTCTGAAACTTCTTTCAGGCGACGTCATGAAGAAAGTGACTCTACTAGATTCTATTTTCAATATACAGTTGAAGTAAATATTGCCTACCATGCGTCTTTTTGAGTGAACAGGCCTTTTCCTGTCGTATTGATGCTTCTCAAGGTGAACTGTATTCTCAGGGGTTTTTTATATAGAGTAGCTGACAGATCGTTTGAAAATGTGAGAAAATTCAGAGATTCAGGAGGAAATAAAGAGGAGACTGAATCCGGGTAATGCTTGCTACCATTCAGTCCATAACCTTTTGTCTTCTCGTCTGATGTCTAAACACGTAAAAATTAGAATATACAAAACTATAATTTTGCCCGTGGTTCTGTATAGGTGTGGAACTTGGTCTCTGACATTAAGTGAGGAACATAGATTGAGGGTGTGTGAGAACATAGTGTTGAGGAGAATATTTTAACAAAAGAGTTGACGTAACAGGAGGTTGGAGAGAACTATATAATGAGGACCTCCATAACTTGTACTCTTCGCCAAGAATAATTAAAATTATTAATTCAAGGACGGCTGGTCACGGTAGCCGAGCAGTCTAAGGCATGCACTGTCTTCGCTCGCTCTAAAGCCGGGATCGTGGTTTCGAATCCCACTCAGGGCATAGATGTTTAGTGTATGTGTGTGTGTGCGCGTGCGTGCGTTTTTTGTGTTTGTGTGAAGGTAAAGGCCTTGCGACGAGCTGATCACCTGCTCGAGGAGTCTTACCGAATGTCTAAGATCTAGTAAACAGAAGTGAAACGGAGAGTTTGTTGGAAGTAGGCCAAGGCCCAAATTGGGGCTGTAGCACCAAAATAAAAAAGTCAAGGAAGATGAGATGGGCAGGGCATGTAACACGAATGGGGACAAGAGGAATGCATATAGAATATGGGCGGGAAAGCCGTTAGGAAGAATAAGACGTAGGTGAGTGTATCATATTGAAATGAATCTTTCAGATATAGGAAGGAATGTTAAAGACTGGATTGATCTGGCTGAGTATAGGGACCAGTGGAGAGCTCTTGTAAACACGGTAATGAATCTTTGGGTTCCATAAAATTCTGGCAAATCCTAGAATAACTGCGTAACTGGCGGCTTCTCAAGGAGGACTCAATGGAATTAGTCCTTGCTTGCTTATTTAACGATGCTATCAGTAGCGGAGTTATACTACGTCGAATGATTAATGAATGTGAAAAATTTGGTGGAATGAGAATTGGCAGGGGAGACCAAAGTACTCGGAGGAAACCAGTCCCATTTCCATTTACATCCCACGTGACTTTGGATGAAACCAGAGCCGTCGCCGTGGGAAAGAGAATAGAAGCCGCTCGAGCTATCGCACGGACCAACAAAATCCTACTAACTACTGTACTCAAAGGGGTTAACATTTTTTAGGAGTATAGCTTTCAGTGAAGTATCATCCCCCCAAAGATTTATTTATATTATTCCAGATCTGTTGTTTGGATTCCAAGTCTGTCAAAAATTCTTTTTTTTCTAATTCAATTAAAATTATTTTGACAGTATGGCGGTTAATGTTGATGGCCGATAAGGATGGGAAGCTGAGAGACTGTTCTCTCTTTCTTTCTAACAAACGATTTAGAGCAGTTCATTTAAAGTAAATTCAATTTCTGGGCAACCATCAAATTACGTCTTGTGGACTTAATAATTAAGAAAGGACTGGGAAGTGCTGCTATTATCAATACGGTTTTAATTAAAGACACAACACATTAAAAGTATAGACGCCCAAGAAACTTCATACGCATTTAGTAAGGATAATATTGTCACGTGGTATGGAGTGACTGTAGACGGGGTTTGGATTGGTAAATAGAATTATTGACCACTTACAGGCAGTAACTACAAATGACCATAATATTATCACTATTTCCACACTTTACAGTTCACTGACACTCAGTTTAATGTTCTCAGTCTGTTACTAGACGTTTCCTGGCAACGGTTCCAACACTGGCTATTCCTCCATACTCAAGTCCACATATTTCCGTACAGAACTGATTAAGCTCTAAACTTATCCCTTGCTCATAGTATCCCGGCACATGCAAGATATAAAACACATCTCTTCTATTGTTGCGTTCGTGTTTGTTGCGGCGGGAACGTGTTTACCGAGCCGCTGCCCAGAAACGGCCCTGGTATATCCACCCATCTCGAGGTCATTGCATAGCAACGGCTCTGCACTCTACAGTAGGTTTCATGTTTACAATCTAATTCTCTCCCGAAAATTATTGTCTTCTGTGCTGTAAAGCCGTATAGTTAGGAGAGAATCCAGCGTTTCAGAGGAACATATCGTTTCCATGTTCAGAGTTGACGAGTAAGCCGAGCAAGAAAGTAGCAAAAGCAGGCGACAAACTCAGCAGCTAAACCAAGGATATGCTAAACTTAATAGACACGGTTGTGAAATTTTTTTTCAAGAACTTATACGAAATAAGCAGAGCCGTGGTTGTTATATCTTTCACGCTGGTTTCTTGCTTGGCTTATTCTTTGACCCTGATGATGGAGGCGATATGTTCCTCCTAAACGTCGGTTGACTTTCTACGGACTACACGGTATGATATCCCAGAAGATAGAATTCTTCTTACAAAAATGTATTTGTTAAATTTGGGCACCCATTTAAAGATTAGAGGTAAATTAATATTTTAATTGGTCTGAAAGTATAGTACTCACGTAATTCAGGACAGAAGCTAGTGGCAGGATCCTGTGAACCTTCTGGTTTCATTGAGTAACTATGCTACTATTAGCTTCTCAAGAAAGATTTAACTCCCACGAGTTCGTTATTATGAAAGTTTCATGATTGAATTCGAATGCCTGGCACTCGACTCTAGGCAAATCCACCATTGCTTCACACTTTTAGCTGATTTGATTTGATTTCTCTTCTCCTCCCCATTCATCCCCATCCCATTCCACCCCTTATACCCTTCCACTCAAATTTCCTTTCCTTTTCTATCACTCAAAATGAAATTTACCCTTCTATTCATTTTTACTCCGGACAGTTTGACTGATCTTCAAAACAAACAGAGCTCTCTCGAGTTCAAATGCAATATTCCAAATATAGTTGAATGACCTGCAGTCAACTTAATACGAAGGTTCAGTATTGACAAGGCTCGTCTAGCAGCACCCCTTTAGATTTGTACTCTGGAAATTCTTGTTTCGAATCTGGCCGAGACACGGGGTTTCCTTCCGTCCTGTCGCTACCTATCAACACATCTAATCCGTTACTGGACACATATCCAAACGAAATAACATCAGTTGATACATTACTACTAAAACCTCAAAAATAAAATTATTCGGTGTGGGATTTTTTAGTTTATAATGACTGTGATTATGGTGATTGCTGTGTTGTGAGATGTGACACGGTATGTATTGGTAAGCACAAAAATATCGAAACTCCTTACTGTCTGCACTTTAAGCAGAACTGTGATCTTTCCTGCAAGTCTAAGGAAGCACATTAATCTGAAATGTTGGCACCCAGCGGTGACTATGAAGAATATTATCTTCTGGGATGTGGCGCCGTATTGTCTGGTATAAATCTAGCACACTACACTTTGTTACAATCCCAGAAGATGGGATTAAGGATTAAGGGTCAAGTTATTTAAGAGTTAATTGAAAATGCAGAGATTTAATTTGCTAAGCTGACGTAGTATTCAGAAAAAGTACGTGATTGAATAGACAGAATCTGAAGGTAAAGGTAAAGTTGGCCCTGTGCTTAATTAGTTAAGCATTATGTCATGAAGATATGTGAGGGAGTGGAGTCATAGCTCCACCTTTCTTGACATCGGCTCTTGATGGAGGTGAGTGGTCAGCTTCACGCCCATGCCGCTTACGTCAAGGGAAGAACCCCCGGTACCCATTGGATAGGAGGTTTTAAAATGTTTTTCTTGCAAGAGATTTTTTTTTCTGAGAAGAAAAGGTTCAGTTTTCAAGTTAAGATGTTTCATTGGATCAGTATCCATACGGTAAGTGCTTCTGTTTAATTCACCATTTTAATCGAATTCCGGCTTTGACATTTTTCAATTACTAGGAATGCTGGGGGTGAATGCGAAATTAATTAAACGTTGAAGATGCTGAAGAGGAAGCCTCGTACCCGGAATGCCACGTGCAAGCGACTAATATTTAGATAACAGGCGGAAGTAGTGCCGTACAGGCCAGTTCAAAAGTAAGCAGAAGCCATCGGGAATGTTAAAACTTCTGAATTAACATCTTTCTTTCATAACATGATTAGTTTAATCAGTAAACGACAGTTGTTACTCTATCGGTACAATCTGATTTTGCCTCCGGACACTGCGTTTAAGCATTTCATGTGATTCACACAAGGAGAAGCGTTTTTTCTTTCTCTACAGTACAAAGAAGGCAGTGGTTTTAATGGAGACATAGTGTTTCCTGTGAGGTACGAATTGATTTATTGAATACTATTTAGAGCCAACTCATAACTTCTGTCCTCTGCTCATAACATAGTCGACATCCTAAAACTACCTTTACACTTCCTAAAGATAGATCCTCTCTTAAACTTACCTCCACCAGGAGGACTAGCGGGCACTGCTTGGGAACCTTCAAAATCGGAGGAAAAATTCCTTACCGCGCCTTAAATGCAGTGTTTCTGACTGCCATGTCTCCCCACTTTCTCTTCTCTCTCTTTTATTCGTATTTGAACAAGGTTAATATCCTCCTTTTTATCAAGCGATACCATTGTAGGAAAATTCTGAAACAGTACCAGCTATTTGACTGTAGAATTCATTGTCTCATTACAGTGTGAGTGAAGATTTCATGTAGCATATTGATTTTGCCCAGTTGTAATAGGACAGCTACCAGCGGCTTCTCACGACGGAAGGACGTGAATGTGGGATTTATGGTGGATGAAGTGGTATTAGGAGAGCTTTCTATCCCAGTACATCAGCACTCCCATGACATTTAATATTAATCCATTATTACTTCCATCATTATGAAGGCAGCAGGTGAATACGGAACGTTACTATCTGTCGACAAAACTACACGGTGTCACACCCCAGAAGACGGTAATCCGCGCTCGTAAAGGATGTTAAATTCCAGAATACCGTTACGTAAAAAGTTTATATTCTTACTGGATTCAGAATATATGTAAGCAAATGGGATAGAGACAGATAAGGTTGACCTGGAGATCACGTGATCAGTCTTGAAATGAGAAGACGCTTGGCATCATAGTATTCAGTTTTGGTAATGAATGACATTACATAATTTTATATTGTCAAGCGTATTGGGTGTGACTATAGACAGGTTTTGGATTGATGATCGGGTTTATTGGACTCCTTGATACGCAATGCGTGACTGAACTTTACAGTTCACTATTAAACATACACACATACACACTGTAGTGCCCACAATCACGTCTTCACTGCCGTTGCTTAGTAGTGGTTTCTAACGGCGGACGTTCCCCTTCCCCCCTGGGTTCCCGAACTGTTCTCTGCCTCAGCTACTGTCTTCTAACGGCAAAAACTCACAACCGAATCAGAGAGGTTCTCTAACTGTAATTTCTAACTTGTCCTGCTTATAACATTTCGGCATGGACCGTGTAGAAAATACCTCTTCCCTCAGTTACCCCATCGTTGCTTTCGTGTCTGTTGGGGTGACCGCGTATCACTAGTGAGGCATCGTCTAGCAACGGCCGTTGTTTGGAGAGCCATCCCTAGTAGCGGCTGCCTCTGCTGACTTCACTATTCGGGCTTCCTGACATTTTCAGGTAGCGGCCTTGCAACGGCCTGATCTCCCGTCCCGGAGTCCTACCGACTGTGTGAAAGATCAAGGAACTGAAAAAGCGGCCAAGACCGAACAAAGAGCTATAGAGATGGACAGAGAAACAGTGGATCTTTATTCTGCGAACCACATGAAACAAATAAATTTTATTTACAAAGTACGGGGTTTTCTTAAGATTAAAGCCGGTGGTACATATGGTGATCACTGTTCTTTAAAGGGCTCAAACAGTTTAGTATTGTTGTGAAAGGAACCAAATTAAAGTTTAGTATGGTTTTGCTAAATTGAGCAACTGGGCAAGTTATTGTAGCGGCAACGCTCTAGACTTGTATTTCGAGATGCTGTTTTCGAATCTCGGCAGGGACATCGGCTGTCACGACTAATGAATTTCACGGTTTGTCTCAGTATCGCCGCGTAAATTCTCGTATACTGCTTCCATAAGGTTACGACAACTTTCTTCCATATCATTTCAAATTAATCACTCACCAACCATTCTGCCATTCGACGTCATGCAGTCTTGAGATACTGGCAACGTCGCAATATAACCCCCACCTCCTACCCACACAAAAGCAATTGCGCAAGTACAGAGCCGTTTCTCCATGGGACTAGCAGCAAAAGGGTGGGGCACGGAAACATATCACGTGTAAGTCCACTGAGGACAGAGGTGCAGGTTTTTATTGCTTTTTCTGTAGATGTTATTGAAACATGTGTTTCATGGAAGCGAACGAACAACATTTTACTGTACAAGTTTCGGAATGTGCAACAAATCCCGTGCTCCATAGAAATGCTGGTTTGAGATCTCGGCTGGGCTCCAAAATGTAGACAGGAACTCGGATGTGCGGAACTGAATGAGCCACCAAACTCCGTGCGCAGTGAAAATCAATAATGTCTTCCAGTGAGATCCATGTAAAAGCAGCCTACACTGCCTCTTCGTTTTCACGGAACAAATAAAAATATTCTCGGACTCAGATTTGGCACGTCACGCAAACCGTTAATTGCCGATCACAGCGGCCATGCGGCTTAAGGCAGGAACTGTCTTCGCTCGCTCGAACGCTGGGTTCGTGGGTTCGAATCCCACTCGAGGCATGGATGTCTGTGTGTGCGTTTATTCTGTGTTTGTGTTGTTCTTTGTGTAGGTCGGGGCCTTGCGTCGGGCTGATCCCCCTTCCAAGAACCCCTACCGACTGTATATATTAAGAAACTGGAAAAGCGGCTGAAGTCTACAAAGGCTGCAGAGCCATAGATAGATAGATAGAGAGATAGATAGATAGACCGTTAATTGATTTTGTAAGGTAAATGTAAAGTTGTCCCTGTGCTTAATTAAGCACAACGCTATGAAGACATATATATAAGGCAGTTAAGGTGTAGCTCCAACATCCTTGACCTCGGCACTAGTTATAAGTGAGTGGTCAGCTTCACGTCCCTGCCGCTTTACCCCATGGAAAAGAGCCCCTCCCGGTATCCATTGGATAGTAGGCTGGGTGTGCCCCCGATTAGATCTGAACGATGTGCAGAAGAAAAAATATTGTTCTTTCCGGGAATTGAACCCGGGTCGCCCATCCTGTAGACCGTCGTTTTACTAACCTGCTTCCCCCAGATCTTCATCAGCTTTTTATATTACTGACGGACCCACAGAGCATCACAAATGATGCCATATCTATTGAAATAACGCATCGTTTAAACAACTGTACTGTCTGAAATCATTCTGAAGGCACGTTATCGTTAGAAATGACGTAAATGATTATATTATTCATTCATAAACTGCGCGGCTACTGTGATCAGCAGATGAGTTCATCGCCATTACAAAGTTGTTAGATTCTCAACATAAGGTGGTGGACTAAGGTCATCATACAGGAGACTTTGCTGAACACAGGACTTCTCTTCCGTAAGGTTGCCCACTGGAGGTGTGACGTGTGCTCAAGAGATGTTCTAGACAGACACAACCATGATGCTCATTATTGCTCATTATTGAGGAGTACAATGCTCTGGGATGTGACACCGTGTTACTGCTTGCTTCTTAGTGTTTCCTGCTTCGTAAGTGTTCCGTAAATCACGAATATAAAGGCCATAGATTCTACAAGATTACACGGAGTAAGATCTCAGAATGGCCATAGCTCAAGCGGTTAGTCGCTGGCTTCCCACCGCGGCGGCCCAGGTTCGATCCCGGGTATATTCAAGTGGGATTTGTGCTGGACAAAGTGGCGCTGAGGCAGGTTTTCTTCGAGTACTTCGGTTTCCCCTGCCAATCTTCATTCCACCAGTTGCTCCACAGTCACCCTCACCTTTCATCTGGGGATGGTACAATAGGCCAGAAGTGGCTGCAGAACAAGGGACTTAGTCCCACCCTACTAGCATTAAAAAATCTTATAATACATACTGCTCTGATTACCTCATGCCTAATATGCAGAGTTATCCTAAATTATTTCGGGGTTTCGGTGGCCTATAATTTTCAAACCGAAAACAAAATAAAACCGCCTACTGAATATGAGAATGTAGCTCAAATATTGTTTACTTGACAGTGATGTACTCGCCGCATATGGCGTTTCAGCAAAATGGTACACTCCGCATTTAACTCGTGTTGTCCGAGGATTTCTTGACATGAATTTTTCTGGGCACTGGGTTGGGCGTGATGGATCCGTGGCCTCCACGCTCACCCGATATTACGCCGCTGAATTTCTTCCTGTGTGGAAACGTTAAGGACTTTATTTACAAGACCTCTATAGCCTCCCTCGATGAGCTGAAGCTCAGAATTTTTGCTGCGATCGAAACAGTTACACTTCAAATGCTGGAGAAAACTTGGACATCTCACGTGTCACGAAAGGTGCGCATGTTGAGGTTGTTTAGCATTCTGCAGTATTGATTCTACGGAGAATAAAATGTTTCGAGTTACAATTTTATATTCCTTAAGCAGTTTTATTTTTTTTTCCATTTTGAAAATTACAGGCTACGAAAACACCAACATTAATTTAGAATCGCCCTATATTACTAATTTTGTGTTTTCAACCCAAAACAATGAGACCATTGAACACTGTGAGAGATTTCAAATAATGGACATTTTAATATTCTAGTTTTGTGTCACCCAAAAACACTTACATGACTTATGAAAAATGTACTACAAATTCTTACCTTAATTGTGGTCAGCTTTGCAAGATGTTAACTGATCTTTGGTCAGACGTGTCTCTAGTTGTTGGCAGCACTGACTGCGAGAACTTATTTTGTTGTCTGTCTTGTTCTGTTAATATCAATTGATGGGGATATATCTCACACACACAAGAACACAACAAAACATGACGTCGACGTTTGTTCCACGTAGTTTACAACACCTTAGAAACACCAAACGAATTTTTCATATCTTAAACTAACACATTTCTTATCTTCTTTTGTATCAGTTCCTTTCCTGGAGGCTCCAACTAAGCAGTGACATTTCTACAACCATTGTGACGTTTATTTCCCAGCGTTTTTATATGGGTTATTACTATTTTTTAATTTTCATTCTTTGAGAAATATATCTGTAGAAAGTAATTGAAATGAGTCTTAGTCTATGTCTGTCAAAAGTAACTTCATTTCCGTTTATTTTGCTTCACTTCTGGTTTGATTCACTTATATTCTGATGTTCTGAATTCTTAGTAATAATTTCAAATGAACCAGAAAATTGCTGAGCCAGTTCGTAACAACATGAACAGATCTTCTTTTGTTATTTATGTATAAAAATTTTTCTCACAAATTTCTGAGAAATACACAACTTTTCATGAAGTTTAACACAATAACTTCCAGTACTGATTATTACAGGGAGCATGACGTTTTGTGATACGTGACGAGAATTGAAGGGTCCATGTGTTAACGTTACTATGTTACATTAGCAGAGAGGAAATGGCGCAGTTCCCACCCTCCTCCAAATATTATTTCACACTTTATTAGCTAGTATAACAAAGTACGTACTTGCTAATTTAGTGTTTTATTATACCATTATTCCTGAGTGTCTATTTGTGACATTGAGAAATACACAGAAACTTATACCTCAACACGTTACAAAGAACTACACATCAAACACTGTCTCAGCATACACGTGAGTCATACGGAGACATAAAGTTTGCAATAACATCGATACAAACACTTTTATCAACATTTTATTTGGAAATCTAGAGTAGGTTTTACTAATTTTATGCAAAAAAGGGATTGTTTCTCCGAATGTAAATGGTACAATTTTTACTTATGGCCGGAGAGGGAATGCTGAAAAAATGATTTTTTTTTGTGTGTGTACAGTTGTATGTCTCGTGTACACATCTCTTTGTATAGTTGTGGCAGTTTTAAGAGCTTCCTATTCTACTGAGTTCTTTTGACTTTCAATTGTTATTCTCTCTTTTCGGAAGGGGGGAGGGCGGGATTCATTAAACGGTGGAGAGGTGAAACAAATTCACTGCCTTTCTTCCATACAGAAAACCCCAGTTTTTAAAACTTGAGCAAAATAATTGAAGGTCGTAAGTTTATTAGAAGGAAAGTAACTTACACACTTTTTTACTTTGTGCTCCACATCAAACCAAGCGAGCAGATCTAACGAGAATTTAAAGTAAAGAATTTTGATCTTCTATAAATTTTGAGATTTTCACGGAAATGACTGATTATTGATTTTCGGGTTGTGATTTGGTGTAGTCTTGCGGGCGGATAAGGACATATCGGAGGAACACGCTGTCTCTATCTTCAGTGTTAAAACGTGTAGGATGTTGAATCTGGCCCGTTGTAGAGGCAGGTTCCAAGGAAGTAATGATTTTGGCCCACGAGATGGGAGGTCTCAATTCCAGTCCGCCCTTTTGTCGGAAAACATAGTGTGCGTCTAAAAAGGAACCTTTTCCCATCCACCATTCCCATTTGCATAGACTGGGACCCTGTTTCTACAACCCTGCCATGGGTCCTGTTGCTGTCAGGATGTATAAACCCAGCAGGTTCCTTGCATTACACACATAAACCCTGAAGATGGAAGCAGAATATTCTTCCAAAAAGTAGGTATCCGCTCATAAGACTGTACTGTATCACAGTCTAGAAGACCATCTGAAGCTTTGATCGTTACATAACCGAAAACTGCATAATACACTTTAGAACTTTATGACAGGGGAAGTTATTATCCAAAACCGGGCATCGAAATGTGACTAAGTGTGAAGAAAGCATGAGGATGTCAAAAAAAATAGGTCTCTTGTATTTCTGCTATGTTTAATTTCGTTTTTATTTCTATAAGCCCCTATGGTTGTAAATGATCCACGTATAAAATATGTGCTATATTTCAGTGACGTAATCAAATGTTTCGTCATATCCTCTCTGTTCATGTCCTCATTTCCGTTTTGAGGCAGCGACGTCTGAGCGTCCTATATGTACGCGACGCGATGTTCGTTTGTAGAAAACTTTGTGTTTTGGTGTTTACAGTGATTGTGAATTCATTTCCACCACAGCAGGGCAGGTGTTGCATAAAATAACTGTACAATTAAAACCCAAAATCTCCACCACAATCCATTCCATAGTCCCCGTCATCAAAACCTAAATCACCATAATCATCATGCACATAGGTCAACTCGTTATTGGTTGCCGTTGTGTTTGCAGTGATTTCATTGTTAATGACGGTGTTGTTGACGTCATAATGATTGTTGATGTGTATGTCGGTGTCATTATGGTAGAAGCCTCCACCGTGCCCAAAGCCATAGCCGCCGAGGCCCCATCCCCAGCCGTGGCCCCAGTTACTGAGCGCTGCGCCCATCACGACCCCTGTAGTGAAGTCTCCCGCACCACATCCGTGATGGTCTCTTACTACGATCGTCGTGTTGTTGCTTGGAGGCTGCAGGGGTTGTATGGGTGGCCGTGCGTACCCGTTCTGTGGAAAAGCTCCGCTTGAAGACTGCATGTGGTTATTGGTGTTCGTGTATGACGGAGGAACCTCACCCGGCATCGACGCTGCAACACAAGGAACATATAATGACATCCTGTGAGATCGGAAGCCGACGGCGCAGACTGTGAAGAGTCATATCTCCTGACATCCCTTTCTATTAGCCTACTTTCCATATTTAGGGAGCCGGGATAGCGTAATCAGTATAGCGACTGGCCGGAATAACGAGGCGTGGGTGTTCGAGTCACGTTAGAAGTAAGATTTTTCCCTTCTCCACTCCGTCCAGACCGGTTCTGGGGTCCACCCAGCCTTCTATTCAATGGATACCGTGGGCTCTTTCCCCGGGGGTAAAGCGTGAAGGTGGCCACTCACCTCTAACTAGTGCCGAAGACAAGAACATGTGGATTTATACATACACTCCCCCATACGCCTTTATGACGTAGTGCTGAATTAGTTAAGCACAAGGACAAAGTTACCTTTTCATACTTTTTACTTTACTTATTTGGAAACAAGAAGTTCTAGGAAGAACCAATCGTCTGCTTTCCCTTGATACCACACGGATTGCATAGAAAACGACGCTTCCTACAATGTTGCTGTTGTTGCTTGTGTATTAGTTACCGCGGTAAAATTATTACCGAGCTGTTGCCTAGTAGCAGACACACAGAGAAACAGATTTATGGCAGAGACTTATGAAATACGCAGTTGAGATGGGCTGAGGTGCCATGATAGACATATTAGGTTTCATAAAGATTGTTTCAGCCGGTCACGGTAGCCGAGCGGTATAAGGCATGCACTGTCTTCGCTCGCTCGGAAGCCGGGATCGTGGGTTTGAATCCCACTCAGGGCATGGATATTTGTGTGCGTTTTTCTGTGTTTGTGTACAAGTAGAGGCCTTGCGATGAGCTGATCACCCGCCCAAGGAGTCCTACCGTATGTGTAAGATCTAGAAAAACCGAAGTGAACGGAGAAGTTCATGGAGGTAGGCCTAGGCCCACTGGGGCTGTAGTGCCAAGGAAAAAAAAAGATTGTTTCAGGCATTCAAAAGTTGGTAAGGGAGGGTACACAGATACACAGATAGCAAGGTGATCTCATAAGAGTACTTTTATTTTTATAAACGAGGTAAGTAGGCCAAACATAAAGCTTATGAAATCACCTTGCTGTCTAACGTTGACAGGCAACCTCTCGGTAAACACGTTCCTGCGACAACTAATACACATGCGTTGTTCTCAATGCATCCGTTAATTTATATTGTAGCATGTAGAATCGTTGCTATGCAACGACCGTCGGGATGGGCGGATATGCCAGGGCCGTTTCTGGGCAACGGCACGGTAAACACGTTCCCTTTGCTAGGCAGCAGATTCTTAATAATGTAACAGTTGAACTATAACAATGGAAGAGATGCATTTTATATATGGTACGTGCCAAGATGTCATAAGAAGGGGACAAGGTTGTTTGATAATTCAGTACGGGAGTATGTGAAGAGAAAACTTGAGCCGAAGGCAGAGGAACAGACATTGTTGGAGCCGTTACCAGGAATCGTCCAGTAACAGGCTAAGAACACTTAGTGAACTGTAAAATATGAAAATAGCGATAGTGTTTAAACTTATTTGTAGTTACGACCTGTAAGTGTTCAATAAATTCATTCACCAGTTCAACCATAGTCACATATGAACGTGACGATATTTTTAGTGTTTTAATTATTTCTATATCTCTGCAGAATATTATTGTGGCCTCAACCACACGGAGTTCTTAACTTTCTGTGTACAGAGTGAACTGTGAGCTGGGGTGTGACACTAAGCCTCCCCTGTCCGGCGAAGCAGATGACGTAGCGACTCAGTCTTGTTCTTGGAGTAGCGATATGGCACAAACGGTTCGTCGGAAAGGAACTCAAGTGAAGGTTCTGAAATTCGTATTGATCTTTTATGTAACTTCCGTGGGAGTGAAAAATCAGGTCATGTTTAAAAATGTTGTAGTTTCGCATGGGTATAAAACTTGATGTCTGACATTAAAGAAGGAACTTGGTGCTGAGACGAATATTTGGACCAACGAGGGGTGAAATATGAAGCTGAAGAAAAGTGCACAGTGAGGTTCTTCGTAACTTGTACGCTTTGCCAAATATAATTGAAAAGATCTAGACAAGAGAGATGAAACTGGCAGGACATGTAGCACGTATGGGTTGAAGATGAATGCCTACAGGGTTTTAGTGGGAAAACTAGAAGAAAAGAGACCACAAGGAAGACGTAGAACTGGAGGATATTATTAAAATTGATCTTAGAGAAATAGAACGGTTTCCCCTGCCAATCTTCATTCCACAAATTGCTCCATAATCAACCTCACCTATCATCTGGGGCTGGTACAATAGACCAGAAGTGGCCGCAGTACAAGGGACTTAGTCCCACCGCACTAGCAATAAAAAAATAGATAAATAGAATGCGGTTTTATTGACTGGATTTTTCTGGCTTAGGATAGGGACCAGTGGCCGGCTCTTGAACACGCAATGAAACTTTGGGTTCTATATTTTTTTTTTAAATTCTTGATTAGCTGAGCAACTGGTGGGTTCTCAAGAAGGACTCAGTCCCACAGATATAGTTATTTAAAAAGTGTAACTGACCTTGATATCTCGTAAAATGAACAATATTCAAATATTTTATTTCATGCAACATATGTCCCAATTGAAACTATTAGAATTCCATGTGATGCTTCTCCTGATGCAGTAGATAGCAAGCAGTTTTTTTCGAGGCGATAATGTTAAGCGAGTTACTTTTTGTAGGCCCGTCATAAGTTTTGTAAGAGTGAGATTTATACCTGTCATTACTCAGTTTCCGATAGCCACAGGGGGCAATTGTCAAACGTTATAGTGTTGTATGAATGTGAGCTGTATAATAGGCCAAGTACGAGAGAGCAGTCTTTTGTTGCCTTGTTACATCTATATTGTGGGACTACCTATAATAATTTGATGTTGATATGTGAGGTGTGCTATATATAGTGTGTAAAGGTGACCGTTTGCGGCTGAATATTTGTGTTGTTCATAGCAGATGGCTTTAAAAGTCGGCTTTGAAGTTTCACTCGATAACATGCAGGACTGGAAAGGAATACGGACGAGAACAGGAGATACTTGAGACTTCCCGTTGAATTTTCAACGGGTGTTACACTCACTCACTCGCTCACTCACTCACTCACTCACTCACTCATGACGGTGAGCCCTTCTTGAGAAGCTACAAATTGTGCAAATACTCAAGAACTTTCCAGCGATTTATGGAAACCGAAGGTTCAATACCGTATTCACAAGAGCCTTTCATTGGTCCCCTTCCTGAGCCAGATCGATCCAGTCCACACCATCCAATTCTCTCTCTCTAAGATCCATTTTAATATTGTCCGCCTCCCACGTCTTTATCTTGCTGATGGCCTCTTTCCTCCTGGATATCCCACCAATATCCTATACGTATATGCATTCCTTCTCGCCCAATTCGTGCTACATTCCCGCTCATCTCGTCCTTCTTGACTTGATCATTCTAAGCATAAGTACTTGGCGAAGAGTACAAGTTATGGAGCTTATTATGCAGTTTTCTCCAACCTCCCGTCACTTCAGCTCTTTTCGGTCCAAATATTCTTAACACCCTGTTCTCAAACACCCTCAGTCAATGTTCCTCCCTTAATGTGAGAGACCAAGTTTCACACCCATACAGATACACAGGAAAAATTATAGTTTTGTGTATTTTAATTTGTATGTTTTTAGACAGCATACGGGAAGACAAAAGGTTCTGGACTGAATGGTAGCATTACCTGAATTCAGTCCCTTACCTGCTTACTCATGGAGCTGAGCCCTTCTTGAGGAGCCGCTAATTTTGCAGCTACTCAAGAATTTCCCATCATTTTATGGAACCCGAAGGTTCATTATCATGTTCACAAGAGTCCTTCACTGGTTCGTATCCTGAGCCAGATAAATCCAATCCATCCCATCCCATCCTATCTCTCTAAGATCCATTTTAATATTGTCCACCCACCTAAGCCTCCATTTCCTTTAGCTTAGGTCGTTTATCCAGAGGATCCGTCCAGGTCCGAAGCTTTGTGTACATTTTCATAACAGGCTTATTTTTTACGGTGAGAAGTTGTTAGCCCCACGCCCAACCCCAAAGCTGGGGGACCACCCCTTGACGGCTGTCCGCGACTGCTTATTCAATATATTCGCAGCTTCCCTCCATACCTGGAGGCCGTCTCCTCCATCCGCAACCTGAGGACGCGCCGTGCCGTGGTGACAAGGGACCCACCTCCCTAGATAGTTCATATATCAGTTTCCGTATATCTACACATAGCTTTTTATATGTGATTAGTTAGAACAAGGGACTCAGTCTTTGTTTTGTTCGGCTTCCCAAGCAAAATGTAGGCCTATCTGAAATCCATTGTACACTTAACGACTTTCTGCACAGCATGGGAACACAGTAAATGAATATATGAACTTTGATTTGTTCCCGAGCTTTGCTTGGCTGCTAATGGAAGTGCAAACGAAACTCTTAGCATTAAAGAGGTTTCCCCCACTGAAGCGTATTATTCTCTTTCTCCTTTGAAACACGAGTCGTCTTCAAAATGAACCGTGATTCGTGGAATATCGACTGTAAAAGAAAAGTTAATTAGCATTGCAAGAGATGAATTCGACATATGACCTCATTTCATCTGAGAAGGTTTGCCATGAAATTAAATTATTAAATGTTAGAAGCCTTTGCATTTGTGCTATCATCTGTTGGAGCTCAGCATATGAAACAGGAATTCGTTTCTGGATTTTTTTTTTAATGTTCTTTGTAAAAATCACAGTTGAGTGATCGGTAATGACATAGTTAATACAAGCATCTTATTCTAATAAAAGAAGAATAATCATTCTTTGAAGAATTGAATGTGCTGCCATCTTACGGCACTTAATCGTTTGAAACGCCGCGCCCTAGCTCAAGCAGTTAGTCGCTGGCTTCCCACCGCGGTGGCCCGGGTTCGATCCCGGGTCTGGTCAAGTGGGATATGTGGTGGACAAAGTGGCGCTGGGGCGGATTTTCTCCGAGTACTTAGGCTTCCCTTGCCAGTCTTCATTCCACCAAATTCTCCATCATCATAATCACCCGGGGCAGGCTACAATAGGCCAATCAGTGG